>NC_048312.1:31299303-31540502 GCF_013100865.1 Trachemys scripta elegans | reverse complement strand
TGTTTATGCTCTCTGTATGTGTGTATATATATCTCCTCATTATATGTTCCATTCTATATGCATCCGAAGAAGTGGGCTGTAGTCCACGAAAGCTTATGCTCTAATAAATTTGTTAGTCTCTAAGGTGCCACAAGTACTCCTGTTCTTCTTTTTGAGTATATACTTGGGGGTTGGCAAATGCCTGTTAAATGGCTTCATTACCACTTGAATGGCTCTTTAACAGTTTCAGTGTTGTGCTAATAGGTCTGGCAGGCCGGAGGCTTTTTCACTTTTAAGTTACTAGATCCCCTCCAGAGGAAAACTCACCAGGTTGCAGCAGCCAGTGGTGGTGGGAGCCTGCAGGAAGGGTCAGGAAAGGGATGGGAAGAGGCGGGAAGGTGGACACTAAGACCCAGGGGTGCCCCAAATTTTCGGGTGCCCTACGCAGCCCCGTATGTTGCGTATGCCTAAGGACAGCCCCAACAAAGACAGTTTTAAAATAAAACCGGTTGTTGTCCCTTTTAGAAAAAGCAGCCATGTGAGACTATCTAAAACCAAAGGAGCTTTTGAAAAAGGTTATGAACAGACGTTTACCGATGAGATATTCATCGTGGATGAAGCCTCAACCAGGGGCCAGAGACCTGTATACCGATTAAAAGATTACAAGGGTGAGAGAGTTACTGGATCTTTTTACCCTGAAGAATTACAAAAAGTAAACCCCAAACGAGACAGGATTTACAGGATTGAAAAAGTTCTAGCGGAGAAAGGAAACTGGTGAAAAAAGCAGCTACTGGTGAAATAGTTGTGGGGGCCCAATAAGTTTAACAGCTGGGTGGAAGCTTCTCAACTCTGTGACACTTAGACATGAAAGAAAACGTTTCCTCCTGCAGAGAGAGAGAGAGAGATGAGCAACGGCAGGTTTTACATTACTTTGCCCAGCAACGCCAGCTTTGGGGTTTTTCCCCAAAACACCAGCTCAAACTTTACAATACGGCTAATTAAGCCCTTGGATCTCCTGGGTGCCTGGGAAGTGGGGTTAGTGGAAATACAATACAATACCTGCACAGCTGGAACACTATCAATGAAGACACCTTTTCGAAATCACCTTTGAAGATATGGCGTGGAGTTTCATCCTATGATGTGCCTTAGGGGTTGTGAATAAAAAAATAACCCTGATATACAAAGCCTTCTCTCTGACACCACCTGCATAGATAGCCATTCATTGACTTCCATGATTCAATGGTCTCTACCTGGGCCTTTTCCTTCCACAGGGAGGACAGATGAGAACAGAGGGATGGTGAGCTCTGATTAATAGTAAATTAAATAAAACCCCAGGAGTTGGTAGAACTCTATTGAACAATTTAAATATAATCATGGGAGTTTGTAGAATGCTATTGGACAGTTTAAATATAATTCAGCAGCTGGTTGAACGCTATGGGTCACACTTTCTAGCAATTCAAAGTCATTAAAATAATAAAAATTTACAAAAATAAACAAGGGTCTAACCCAAAACTGAAATGTTTCAAGGGTTCCCAAACCTCCACCATACTTCTATAGAATGAGCATTTGCTGTAAAAACATTTAAAAGCTATGGGTATTTGTAGGGTGTTTACTGTGGTTGTGATACATCCATTTTCTTTCAAAATAACCCAAAACTTGAAGCATGAAAGAAACATGTTTAAAAAAAACCAAAAACAAGACATTCATTGATATCAGTAACATTAAGGATTGTTGTGTATGGTGATTTACTGTTTAATACTGAAAGAAGGCCCCGCAGTGCTTTGTTTTTTCATTGAAACAGAAAAATGTATTTTAACTAAAAAAAAAAATAGTCAAAAGCAGCCCAGTTGTGCAGACAACTTAATTCCCTCACCCCTCAGATCATAAAAGGGAACTTTAGGGAGGGGAGCCTAATTTCCTTAGAAAAACAACAAGGAGTCTGGTGGCACCTTAAAGACTAACAGATTTATTTGGGCATAAGCTTTCGTGAGTAAAAACCTCACTTCTTCGGATGCATCTGAAGACTAACACGGCTACCCCCTGATAATTTCCTTAGGTATCAGAGGAGTAGCTGTGTTAGTCTGGATCTGTGGCGACAAAGAGTCCTGTGGCACCTTACAGACTAACAGACATACTGGAGCATAAGCTTTCATGGGTTAATACCCACTTAATTTCCTTAAGTATCTATTAATTCAGAGTTGTAAGTGATCAAATCAACCCACTAACTACGGACTCTGAAACAAAGAGTAGGATGGTATAAAAACCTCTGGTTTTTTGGAGACTGTCCTCTTTCAACAGAAACTTGAACAGAATAGCTGCTGAACTGCAAGATGATGTATGCTGCTTGTTTTAAACTCAGAAAATATATATTATATAATATCACTCTTTGTCTATGCTGTCCTTACTAAAGAATAAAAACAATTAGGAGCCTTTGTGGCACCTTAGAGAGTAACAAATTTATTTGTGCATAAGCTTTCGTGGGATATAACTCACTTCATCCGATGCATGAAGTGGAAAATACAGTAAGCAGGAATAAATATACAGCACATGAAAAGATGGGAGTTGCCTTACCAAGTGGGGGATCAGTGCTAACGAGGCCAATTCAATTAGAGTGGGGATAGGATACAGAGAGACCTAGACAAGTTAGAGGATTGGGCCAAAAGAAATCTGATGAGGTTCAACAAGGACAAGTGCAGAGTCCTGCACTTAAGACAGAAGAATTCCATGCACTGCTACAGGCTGGGGACCGAATGGCTAGGTAGCAGTTCTGCAGAAAAGGACCTAGGGGTTACAGTGGATGAGAAGCTAGATATGAGTCAAAAGTGTGTCCTTGTTGCCAAAAAGGCTAACGGCATTTTGAGCTGTATAATTAGGAGCATTGCCAGCAGATCAAGGGACGTGATCATTCCCCGCTATTCGGCATTGGTGAGGCCTCATCTGGAGTACTGTGTCCAGTTTTGGGTCCCACATTACAAGAAGGATGTGGAAAAATTGGAAAGAGTCCAGTGGAGGGCAATAAAAATGATTAGGGGGCTGGAGCACATGACTTATGAGGAAAGGCTGAGGGAACTGGCATTATTTAGTCTGCAGAAGAGAAGAATGAGGGGGGATTTGATAGCTGCTTTCAACTACCTGAAAGAAGGTTTCAAAGAAGATGGATCTAGACTGTTCTCAGTGGTAGCAGATGACAGAACAAGGAGTAATGGTCTCAAGTTGCATTGGGGGAGGTTTAGGTTGGATATTAGGAAAAACTTTTTCACTAGGAGAGTGTGACGTTATTGACATAAACTGGGACCATATAGATCATTGTTGCAACCAAGGTCCTGTAGTAGCACCCAAATCTTGTATAAAGGGGGTCAAATGGGATGTCTAAGACAAGGTTATGGTTTACTGGTTATGATTATGCTGTGTATCAGTTTTGTAGCTGAAGTTATGAATATTGGCTCTATACTGTCTGTATGGCAAACTTATGCTATGCTTCTGGGTGACATCCCAGACAAGCTGGTATTAGCTCTGCCTAGCCTGCTTGATGGCCCATTAAGGACCATCAGCTATACAATGGACCCATTGAGAGAAGGCAAATATGCCTTCAGACTCAGCAAAGTATGCAGGGACTGGCCCATGTGACTCCAGGCTCCATTTTGTGGTAATTTTCCACAGTAAGAACAAAGAGGTGTTCTTACACCTGGAAAAGACTATATAAGGCTGATGCCTCATCTCCATTTTGTCTTCAATCCTGCTTCTTACCTCTGGAAGGACTTTGCTACAAGCTGAAACTTTGAACAAAGGACTGAATGACCCATCCCAGCGGGGGATGTATTCCAGAGACTTGATTTGAACCTGCAGTTTATTCTATCACTGTTGCAAGCCTGAACCAAGAACTTTGCCATTACTGTATGTAATTGATTCCATTTAACCAGTTCTAACTCTCATCTCTATCTTTTTCCTTTTATCAATAAACCTTTAGATTTTAGATTCTAAAGGATTGGCAACAGCGTGATTTGTGGGTAAGATCTGATTTGTATATTGACCTGGGTCTGGGGCTTGGTCCTTTGGGATCAGGAAAACCTTTTTTCTTTTACTGGGGTATTGGTTTACATAACCATTTGTCCCCTTAACGAGTGGTACTGGTGGTGATACTGGGAAACTGGAGTGTCTAATGAAATTGCTTGTGAGACTTGCGGTTAGCCAGTGGGGTGAGACCGAAGTCCTCTTAGTCTGGCTGGTTTGGTTTGCCTTAGAGGTGGAAAAACCCCAGCCTTGGGCTGTAACTGCCCTGTTTGAGCAATTTGTCCTGAGTTGGCACTCTCAGTTGGGTTCCGCCAGAACCGCATTGTCACAGAGGGTGGTGAAGCACTGGAATGGGTTACCTAGGGAGGTGGTGGAATCTCCTTCCTTAGAGGTTTTTAAGGCCCAGTTTGACAAAGCTCTGGCTGGGATGATTTAGTTGGGGATTGGTCCTGCTTTGAGCAGGGGGTTGGACTAGATGACCTCCTGAGGTTCCTTCCAACCCTGAGATTTTATGATTCTATGATTCCCACCCACCTCCCTTACTGTGGGTGTACACCCATCAAACTTAATTACTGATCACTAATATGATTAACCCTTGGGTGGGTATCACATCTAGACCTACAGACTCAATAGAGTCACCCTGGCTAATCAATGAGGGTGTGGTGAAACCATCAGATCAACAGGGTGAGTCAGCTCTATTCTATTCAAACACGTCTCAAACATCCCTGTTTTATATAGAAGCCTCTTTTTCTTGGCTTTTATTTTAAACACTTTTTTTTTGGGGGGGGGGGGGGGGGGTTCCCCACAATATTCTACTACACACATTTCAGCTTTTTGCTGTAAATGGGTCTCTTTTACACAAAGACACAAGAGCTAATATCTCACAAACTATTTTTTTTATTTAAAAGACATATGCCCCTTGAAAACAAACCAAGATGCTCCATCAAAATTTTTATCTTACTTAATGGCCACACAGACCTTCTAACAGAAATACAGATAGTCACAAAGCCCTTTTCAATAGATTTTTTATTTACAGCTACCAAATTTTATGTCAAAGGTTTGTCCCCCCACCATTCTCTTAATCCTTTTAGATTTCTTACAAATAGTCTTTTTCTTAGCAGGGTTCTGTTACTTTTTGTGCGGATCAGATGGTCAATATACCGCTGTAAGCAGGCATCTTCCGGTCATCTTTGATGATTTTCTTTAAAAGACTGTCAGGGTCTGTGATGAAGTGGGACCGTTCTTAATGTTTCCTCTGAATACTGTGTGGGTGCCTCAGTTTCCCCTATGCATTTCTTAAGTCTCCAGTGTGCATAAATGGCCGACACTTTGTATCCTGGCAACAAATGGCTGGGGCCCTTCCCCCCTGCAAGGGAATAGCTAAAGGTGAACAAAGAGATCAGGTGACCTCCTGGCCCGGGAAAGAGAAAAAGGCCAGAAAGGAGGGGCTGGAGGGGGTTTTCAGTTGGGAGCTGGCTGAGGACGGGAAGTGAGTGCAGACGTGGGTGTCTGGCTCGCTTGGCCCCAGAATGGATCCGGCTGAGGGATCCCGTTCTATGTACCTACAAGCTCTGTTTTAGACCGTGTTCCTGTCATCTAATAAACCTGTTTTACTGGCTGGCTGAGACTCACGTCTGACTGCAAAGTGGGGGTGCGTGCAGGACCCTATGGCTTCCCCAGGACCCCGCCTGGGTGGACTCGCTGTGGGAAGCGCACGGAGGGGCATATGCTGAATGTTCCAATGTCAGACCCAGGAGGTGAAGCCGTTTGAGCTTCTTGCCCTGCAGACAGTCTGCTCCGAGGGAGAGGAAGTTCCCCAAAGTCCTGACTGGCTTTGTGGGGAGCAGTTCCAGAGCATCGCCTGGGGACTCCATGACAGGGTCTCAACCGAATTGTACAGCATTTACCAAGGTCACCCCTTGTGCTAAATTTTCTTGCGTTAGCCACAGACATTGCAAATCATAACCTATGGCAATAACAGTGTTTAATAAGCTTTCCAAACACAGGTCAGCGCAAGGGTCCCGGAGCTTGCAGTTTAGATCCTTCGCAGTCCAACTCACACAGCGGTTGGGCTGGTGCATCTATGACACAGCCCTCACAATCTTTGAAAAGCTTTTCTCTAAGGCAGTGATTAAGGACAGCATAAACAGCAACATGTACAATAGAACACATTACTTTTTTACGCTCATGACATGGCACTGGCTCAGTTAGTTCCATGCCAAGCCTCCTCTTTAAATCCACATAGCTGTCATCCTCATCAATGATTTGTGCTGAGCAAAAATGAGGAGGGCCAGGTTCGTCTTCGTTGTCTGATGCAACACTGTCCAGGGCCTCCGGGTCCTCTACAAAGGCATCGTTGAGCTGTTGAGAAATTTCCAGAAAAGAAACAACTGTAAGCCACTGCTTGTTTTTAGATTTACGCAACCCTGTGTTGGTTCCTAACCCCATTACACCCCATCCTTGACTGTCACTTCTTAATTATTCATTTACCTGAGTGATGTCTTTTCCGTTCACCTTGTCCACCGGTGACTCCCAGAAGCCATGGTCGCCTTCTTCCATAGGGGTGGAAAACGAGAGGCCGTCATGCTCGTCAGTCTTCCTCACAAGCGGTTGGGTTTCGGGATTGAGTTCCGGCGTATCCATCAATGGCTGGGCCAAAGGGCTGCCCTCAGCCACTCCCTTCTCCTCCTCAGAACTGTCGCTGATGTAGCGCGTCTCCACATGCAGTTGAAGGCCCTCGGAGCTAAAACAAAGTCTGAAGTTCTCATGGGGGTGGTGAAGGAGTCCATGTTTCCTCTCAGTGTTTCTTGTAACAAAACGGCCTCTTCCGCATGGCGCTGGGACTTTTGAGGGTGGTGCTGTGCTCTGATTGGTAGAGGGCAGTAGGGAGAGCTCTTAGAGGGGTCACAGAACCCTCTTCTGGGCAGGTCACCAGAACACCCCCTGACTGGTAAAACCTTAGGGTGACAGGTGGGTGAGGCCTGAGGAGTCAAAGGATGGGGCCTATGTTTGATTGATGGTAGGCACCTTATACTACTTGCAGGCTCACTCTGAACAGGCCCCCACCCGGAGCCCCAATTATCCAGCAGCCCCTCTACTCCCAGACCCCCAGCCCTGGTTCTCCTTTTTGTTCCACAAGACTCCTAACTCAGTAATCCCTCCTTCCTGACTGGATTTCCATGCTGAAGGAATGTGCTATCATGGCAGTAGCCAGAAAGAGAGACGTTAATAGGAAGGCATAAGTTCACCCGGATAAATACTGTAGACCCAATGAGTAACCCACTAGTAATGTACCCTGGTGTGATCCTTTACTGGGTAGTTAATGATTGGCTAGGAAAGGGCATGAGGCAAAGCCTGAAGGGAATTAGCGAGTTGACAAGAGTCTGTGTCCCAGGCCATGGGTCATTATTATTGGGAATCAAGAGGCACCTGATTCTGAACACTGCCCAGACATGCACTGGAAAGTGTGATGTACCCATTGCTCTGATTCGTGGGGGAATGGGAGGGCTCAGGTTGGGGAGTGGATCCAGGTTTGTGGCCTGCGGTGAGACTGAACCACTAGGAACATGAGTAACCCACTAGTAATCTACCTTGGAGTGATCCTGTACTGGGTATGGGCCATAAGGTAAAGCCTGGGGGGATTTAGGGTTGAATACCCAAAAGGGGTTAGGTACCTGGAAAACTCATTGCAATTCTCAAAGCCTGAGTCAGGTGCCTGAGCCCCTATATAATGAATGGGGTGAGCAAGGCACCTTGGACTGCAATTCACAAACCTCTGCACCCTAGGTGGGGAGCTGCCTAAGCTAGTCAATAGAAGATGCCAGCCAGAGAGGTGTGTGAGAAGCCCCACCCCTATCATGGAGATGGGCAGCTTGTGATTCTAAAGCTGGGAACCCTCTTTAGGGTTAGGCACCTTATGCCACTGGAGCAACAAGCTGGCTGTGACCTTCTAACTTTGAAGCTGGTATTTAGCACTTGCCTGGGATGTGGGAGAGCTGGGTTCAATTCCCCCTGCTCTGCCACAGGGGGAGAAAGGATTTGAACAGGGGTCTCCAATCTCTCCAGAGAATGGGATAACCACTACTGAGGGATATTCTGCTACAGGGCTCCCTTATCAGAGTGGTTAATTGAACCTGGCCCTCCCCGACCCCAGGTGAGTGAGCGCCTCTTCCTCTGGCTGGGTTTTGAATGGGACCCAGTGCAGAAGGTGGCTTCTGAGCACAGCCCTCAGTGAGTTGGCTGGTGGTCAGTGAAGCTTCTGTGACTGGTTTGTGGATGTAGGTGGGAGACAGGTGCACCCACATTAATAAAATCTGGGGGGAACCAGGCATGGTTTTGCTTTGGACCCATCTCTGAATGAACAAGTCCCAGCAGATCTCCATTCTTCTCTGCCCGTTCTTTGGATGCTGTTTATATTTGGTCCCGGGTGCAGAAGTGCCTACAAAAAATGAGTGTGTCTGCACTTTTAGTAAGCCAGTCCCCACAACTTGAACCACCGAGATGGATTTAAAATGTATGGCCTAAACTGAATGAGCTCACTGTCTCCTTACTGTAACATGTGCCCTCCCTTGCCCTGCCCCTCTCTAGAGGAGTTTATATCCCCGGATCTCTATTATTGGGATTCAATTTTGTGGTAACCATGTTGGTCCCAGGATATTATAGAGACAAGGGGGAGAGGGAGGTAATATCTTTTATTGGACCAATTTCTGTTGGTGAGAGACAAGCTTTTGAGCTTACATAGAGTTCTTCTTCAGGGTCAGGACTGGGAAAGGGGAGTGTCACAGCTGATGGAACAGATTGATTAGCATAAATAGTTAACATATATTTCATGGGACCATTCAAGGTTAACACCTCTCCAGTCATAAGAGGGAAATGCTGCTTGGGTGTGCTTGTTGGAGGATTATAGATTAATAAACCATAAATCCAGTGTGGTGCACCTCATCCAGTGCTCTAAACCAGACAATCACTAAACTCTCAAATGAACTCACACAGAAAAATGATGAAAGACAAAACCACTGTATCACCTATGGGTGAAGACTTTTCACAAAGCGATCGCTCTATGGCTGACCTATCAGTCCTCAGCCTCAAAGAAAATCTGCACAGTACTTTCAAAAGACAAGCCTGGGTGCTTAAATTCATAACTTTGCTAGACACTAAAAATCAGGGACTAAGTACACACTGGATTTATGGCTTATTACAACAATCTGTAACCCACTAACAACCCCTGCAGCTACCTCCCCCTCCTCTTCCCCCCTCTATGACTGGAGGGGTGTTAACAGGCCACTTCACTTAAATTTGTTAGTCTCTAAGGTGCCACAAGTACTCCTGTTCTTCTTTTCACTTGAATGGTCCCTTGAAATACACATTAACTACTTATGCTAAACAATCGGTTTCACCTTGTATTTAGCTGTGTAGGTTTCCTGAGTACCTTTCCCAGGCCCAGCCCTAAAGAAGAGCTGTGTGGAACAGGGATCTCAAACACGCGACCTGGGGGCCGCATGTGGCCCGCGGGGTTGTTTTCTGCAGCCCGCGAGCTCCTCGTGCCCCCCCCCAGCATTTACCTAGAGCGGCTCCAGCCCGACGCGCACCGGGGGAAGGGCAGGCTCCCTGCCTGCCCTGCCCCCTGCTGCTCCAGGAAGCAGCCGGAACGTGGGGAAGGGGGGGCACAGGGCTCTGTGTGTTGCTCTTGCTTCAGGCAGCGCCCCCAGCAGCTCCCATTGGCTTCAGTTCCCCATTCCCAGCCAATGGGAGTTGCTGGGGGTGGTGCCTGAAGCAACAGCAACACACAGACCTCTGTGCCCCTCCTCCCCCAGGTTCCGGCCACTTCCCGGAGTGGTGCGGGGAGAGGCAGGCAGGCGGCCTGCCCTGCCTCCGGTGCGTGTCGGGCTGGAGCCCGCCCCCTGAGCCCCTCCTGCAGCCCAACCCCCAACCCCACACTTCTCCTGCACCCCACACCCCAACTCCCTGCCCTAAGCCCCACACCCCACACCCCTCCTGCCCTCCCTGGGGGCAGGAAGGGGGCAGAGTTGGGGTGGGGATTTCAGGGAAGGGGTTGAAATGGGGGCAGGGCCTCATGGAAGGGGTGGAGTGGGGGCGGGGCCAAGGGTGGCAGGGAGAGGTGTCAGTAATGCGGCCCTCGGCCAATGTACTAGTCCTCATGTGGCCCTCATGGTCATTTGAGTTTGAGACCCCTGGTGTGGAAGGTGGAAAGCTTGTCTCTCTCACCATCAGAAGTTGGTTCAATAAAAGATATTACCTCCCACACCTTGTCTCTCTATTATTTGGATTGTAAATTCTTTGAAGCCAGAACCAACCTCCTCTTTAGAGTCTATAAAGCACCTAAGGCCCAATTCAGCAAAGAAATTAAACACTTGAAGTATGTAAATAGTCCCATTGAAATTCACTGAGACTAAAGTTGAAGCACATGCCTATGTGCTTTGCTGGATCAGAGCCCTAGTACATGTGTGGATGGTATAAAATAATAATAATCCCTATTATTTCCATGATACATTTTCCAGATCTCAATCCACATATTCTGAGGCTCTGATTACTTACAGACGCCCAAATTCAAATGTGACTGGTGAGGAGCTTCACCCAGGGCCGGTGCAACCATTTAGGCAAACTAGGCGGCCGCCAAGGGCGCCTAGTGGTTGGGGGCACCTAAAAGCCCACTCAGGCGAGGAGGTGGAGTGGAGGTGAGCTGGGGCGGGCTCCCCAGGCAGGGTTAGCTGCCGCGGGGGGGAGTCTCCCCAGGCGGGGTTAGCTGCTGTGGAGGCGGGATCCCTGGGCAGGGTTAGCTGCCGTGGGGGGGTCTCCCCAGGTGGGGTTAGCTTCCGTGGGGGGCGTCTCCCCGGGCGGGGTTAGCTGCCGCGGACGGGGGGTAGCTGCTGCGGGGTGGGGGCTCCCTGGGCGGGGGCGGGGTTAGCTGCCGTGGGGGGGCGGGGTTAGCTGGAGGGGGGGCACAAGGTGGAAGTTTCGCCTAGGGCGCGAAACTTCCTTGCACAAGCCCTGGCTTCACCTTTCTCTAGGCCAGGCAGTGAATTGAGTCTAATTTCCAGCTGGCTTGTCAGGCATGTTCTACATACAACAACTTACAATATTCGTTCGGGGATCAGCACAGACTCACCAAAAACGCCAAACTCCATTGTCACTGTCCCTTGATTTCCAGCGAACTCGAGCTATGAAACACAGGGAAGTTTTCACTGGCCTGTCACTGAGCTGGAAGCATTCCATCAATAATAACCTTCAAGGCATTTAGCAGGCATATTAAGTAGGAAGATAAAATCATGAATAGCGAGATTCTGCAAGGATGTTGCACAACTGGCACAAAAGCAATGCTTATTAAAGCCCAGCATATCTCTGAACTCACATATTGCAGACCAAGCGCACATTTACTGGGTAATAAATCACACACACAAAGGGAGCTGGGAACAGAATTACAGTGCATAGCGGCAAAAATGTAGGCCTCTGCCACTTGAGCTAAAGGACAGCTCAGCCACTTGGCCCTCTTTGCAACAGCCACTAGCTAGCAACATCTCATACAAAGGGAATTGTTTGTCATGACACCAAGGTGAGATTGCGACTAATGTTCCATTATAAACCCTATTTTGACACATCCCCATCTTTTAACTGAAGAAGCTATTGGTCTGAATGTGTCTCTGACTGATGTGAGTGCATATTATAAAATGTAGGTGTGACGGGTTGGATCACAGAAACCCCTTTGGGTCTGCCACCTGATGTGCCGAGACTACCTCTGAGCCCGTTTTCCCTGCCAGCTTTGGGGTTCAGTGCCCTGTTTGTTTGAGCCAGACCCACTAGCCTGCTATAAACCCAGACCCAGGTCAGAACAACATCCCCCAAAAGCTGCAGGCTTAACTGAAAACAGCTTAAGAGTGTCCTGATGCCCAGCTCCCAGTGGGATCCAAACCCCAAATCAATCCGTTTTACTCTGTATAAAGTTTATACAAGGTAAACTCATAAATTGTCCGCCCTCTATAACCCTGATAGAGAGATATGCAAGCTGTTTGCCCCCCCCCCCCAGATATTAATACATACTCTGGGTTAATTAATAAGTAAAAAGTGATTTTATTAAATACAAAAAGTAGGATTTAAGTGGTTCCAAGTAATTACGGACAGAACAAAGTGAATTACCAAGCAAAATAAAATAAAACACGCAAGTCTAAACCTAATACAGTAAGAAAGTGATTACAGATAAAACCTCACCCTCAGATGTTTCAATAAGCTTCTATCACAGACTGGATGTCTTCCTAATCTGGGCACAATCTTTTCCCCTGGTACAGCCCTTGTTTCAGCTTAGGTGGTAGCTAGGGGATTTCTCATGATTGCAGCCCCCTTTGTCCTGTTCCACCCCCTCATATAGCTTTGGCACAAGGTGGGAATCTTTTGTCTCCCTGGCTCCCCACCCCTCCTTCTAAATGGAAAAGCACCAGGTTTAAGATGAATGGTTACATGTCCTGTGAGACCCCAAGCTTTCATTCCTCCCAGCCTGACTCACAGGAAGGCCTGCAAGCAAACAGAGCCATCCACAGTCAATTGTCCTGGTTGATGGGATCCATCAAGATTCCAAACCACCATTAATGGCCCACACTTTGCATAACTACAATAGGTCCTCAGAGTTATATTTCATATTCCTAGTTTCAGATACAAGAGTGGTACATTTATACAAATAGGATTACCACACTCAGTAGATTATAAACTTTGTAATGATACCTTACAAGAGACCTTTTGCATGAAGCAAATTCCAGTTATATTATATTCACACTCATTAGTATATTTTCATAAAATCATATAGAGTGCAACATCACAGTAGGATAATAAGGGTTTATATGGCAAGGATTCAAACAATCTATTAATTTCACAGTGGAAAAAAACAGATCCTCATGATTTTTTTGGCCCCTGGTAGCCAAAAAGTGGTTTACTGTAGAAGTTTGAAAATTCTTCAACTCAGTGTTGTGAATGTTTGAATTTTTCCTCCATTGCTTTCAACAGTTTGTGAAATATTTGATATATTTTTAGAGTTAAGCAACAGTTTTATGTCGGGACCACTGTAATATGATATATCTGTTATCATCTCAAGCTCCATTTATTTCATTGGCAGCAGTCTGGGCATTCTTTTAGAGATCTGGGGGGTTTTAAAACTGGAACATGACAGAGTACTAGGAGCTTAGTGCTGACCCAGCTATCCCCTGCCCTGGACTGGACTTAGTTGGCAGATGGGTTCTCAGTGGCTTATTAGGCATGGGGTTGATGAGCTAATGAGAGCAATCAACTCATCAGCTGGGAACAGTTAAAGGACAGAAAGGAAGTACAAGGGAAAAGCTGCAGAGGAAACAGGATCTCAGGAGGGGGCAATCTTTTCTTCCACCTCCCTGGAGAGTGGGCTAAGGCAGGGAATGTTTACTTCCAATTGTATGTTGCTGTATAAGGCTGAACTGGTGGAAGGCACTCAATAAATACCATGGTGCTACTTGCAAATATGTGGATGTCTAGGTTGTTTGAGGCGGTCCAAGGGTTGGAGAAGACTGCCAAGTCACAGGAACAGAGACTAATTTCTTATGGTGTATGTGTATGCCGGTAACAGCCAGAAATTCCAGCTGAGATCAGTTGTGCTAGGCCTTTTACATACATAAGGGGAGAGGCAGTCTCTGCCCTGAAAAGCTTACACTCTAGCTAGATAAAATGGATAAAAAATGGGAAAAGGGAGTGTGATGGTCCCCATTTTACAGATGGAGTACATAGAGTCTTCCTAGGATCACAAAGGAATTCTAGGGCAGTAGCAAGAACTGAGCCCAGATCTGAGCCAGTGCCCAGTGCCCATCGTCCAATCCTAGCTTCTGGTAGTCAGAGATTTAGGGACACCTAGAGCATAGGATGGTGTCCCTGACCATCTTGATAATAGCCACTGATGGACAAAGCCTCCATGAACGCATCAAATTCTTTTTTGAACCCAGTTATATTTTTGTCCTTCACAACATGCCCACACATTTTTTGTAAAAACAACCAACCAACCCCACGAGTGACTATTCAATTATTTAGTGGAACAGTTCCAACAGGAGAGTTGGACTCCACCCATAGTGGTTAGGACACTCACCTGGAATGTAGGACACCCAAATTCTAGTGACTATCCTGAGCAGGCGCAAGGACTGAAACTTGGTTTTTCCCACATTGTAGGTAAGTGGCCTAACCACTGGGCTATTGACTATTCAAACACAGGGAAGCCCTCTACCCTGATACATTTCCACACACATAAAGTATTTTTGACAAAATTGTATTTTTCAGCAAAGTCTGATTGAAAAATTTCCCATCGGTTCTATCCTGTAATGAGCTCCATGGCATCAGTCCCATTATCGGCCAGCTGCTTCTGTTTATCATTTGTTAATTAACTTGTATTTCTGTCAATGATGAACTAAAACCTGGATTAACTGGAATTATAACTTTGGTGGGTAGCAGTCATCTAAGATTAAATTGCACAATGTTTTTTGCTATGACCTTCTGCCAATAGTTACTTGTAGCTTTCCACACAATTGTCTTTTGGGTTGAAATTTTCCATGCTTGGGCTCCACGCTAACGTGATGATTGGGTGGGGTTTTATTAGGGTTTTTTTTTTTTTAATTTATAATTTTGAGCCAGTTGCATTGAGTGGTTTCTGAGGAAGATGAGCTGTCACTCAGCAGTAAACCCAGTTGAGGCCTGTTGGCATAGATACAGAGATTTTTTTCTTGGTTTTCCTTCAAACCCCATTGCCTCCTCCCAAAAATACCTAAGAAATTAAATACAAATAAAACCTTCATTCGTTCAATGTTCCAGCCGCACAGCTGAAATCTAAAGAGATCAGATTCCTGCAACAAGGTCAATTGATGATAGGATCCCTGCACATTTCAGAAGCAGGCCTGGGCTCCACATACCTGCCAACAGTACTAGTTTGACTGAGCCAATCTCAGTGCCTTGGTGTCCTGGCCAATTTCCCAGGACAGTTGACAGCTTGGGAAACCTATTAGTTGTGTTGCATGTCCTGCAAATGAGATACACTGAAGGCCACAATGTTAGCTGTAAAAGAAGGCCTTGGACTGCTCTCTTTGAAAGCAAGGCCCCAATCCTACAATGAGCACTGTGCGGGTGGGCTACACTTACAGTGGTTCTCACCGGGGGTATGTGAATCCCTGGGGGTACACAGATGTCTTCCAGAGGGTACATCAACTCATCTAAATATTTGCCTAATTTTACAACAGGCTACATAAAAAGCACTAGCGAAGTCAGTACAAACTAAAATTTCATACAGACAATGACTTATTTATACTGCTCTATAGACTATACACTGGAATGTAAGACCAGTATTTATGTTCCAATTGATTTGTTTTATAATTATATGGTTAAATGAGAAAGTAACAATTTTTCAGTAATAGTGTGCTGTGACACTTTTGTATTTTATGTCTGATCAGACTCTTGAAAGGGGTACAATAGTCTGGAAAGGTTGAGAACCACTGGGCATCTGTGTGGAGACCATTGGAGCAGGAGTCTGCCCATGGTGCAGGCATAATAGACTGCACTGCACATTTAAACAGGAAAACAAGACTGGTCTCCAGTTCCTAAGAGTCACATGGCTGAGTTAAAGTCACTGCGGCAGCAGGCATTTTTAGCTGCAACCTAAAAGTACAGCCTGCTTGTTATTTATATCTCACCAGATCAGAGAGAGCCTCTGTAGTGTACTGATGTAAAGGAGAGGCATGAGGATGGGGCAGTCAGGTGGAGGTGGTTCTGGGATCCTGTTGATTTTGGTCTGGTTCTGGGCTGGAATTAGGAAGTCACCTGGTTTGGTGGGCCTAGGGTGACCAGACAGCAAGTGTGAAAAATCGGGACAGGGGGTGGGGGGTAATAGGAACCTATATAAGAAAAAGACCCAAAATTTGGGACTGTCCCTATAAAATCAGGACATCTGGTCACCCTAGCGTGGGCCTTGTGAGTTCAGTTCTGGGCTGGGCTAGGAATAGGTGTTGGCTTTAGTTTGGGAGCAGCTGGGGGATATGGTTCTTCTGGGGTCCCTGTAGGCTCAGCTCTGCGCTGGAATCAGGGGAGGGCTCGGCCTTGGCTCGGGTTCAGGAGCTGAATCTAATGTTGCGGTCCCTGTGGTTGTGGGCCCGGTTCTTGGCTGAGGCTAATGGGTTGGAGCCAGTTCCCAATTCCCGGGCTCACCCACAGATCCACTGGAACCGGAGCCGGAGCCGGAGCCGGGCCGGCTCAGAGTCCGGGCCTGGGAGAGGCGCGGCTTAGCGCCGGGTGCCCTCGCCGTGCGCCCGTCCGCCCACCCGAGGCCGGGCCAGGGGAGGATCCGGGCCGCGGGCTCCTCCCCGCGGGGCGGGCTGGGGCCGCGGCCCGTTTATAGCCGTGCTCCGGCCCGCTCGCGCGGACAGCGGGCCCTGCCTCTCCCCGTGCCTGCTCCGGAGCGGCTCCGCCATGGATCTGCAGATCCTGGAGCATCGCGTGCGGGTGCTGAGCCTCGCCCGCCGCGGCCTCTGGCTCTACACGCACCCGCTCCTCAAGCTGCTGCTCCTGCCCCGCCGCAGCAGGTACCGGGCGGAGGGAGCCTGCCTTGCACTGGCCTGTTGGGGGCTGGAGGGTCAGAGGGCCCCGGCTTGGCACGGGGAGGGGGACCAGTGGGTCTTGGTTTCCTGGGGGCAGTGGGCCGGCCGGGAGCAGATCAGGGGAGTATGGCTGTGGGAAGCGCTAGTGCCCCAGGTTCAGTCTCTCACTTCCTTTCCAAACTGCAGAGTCCCTGGGGATGTGTATGGGCCTATGGGCTGCCCTTTGTATGTGAGGAGGGGTGATGGAAGGCGGGGGCTGTGAAAGCCCTTGGTCTGTGAAACATGTGGGGTCAGGGAGAGAAGGCGATACTGGAGTCGGGGGAGGGGATGAGAGTGAGGGGGGTTAGGAGGATTGGTTAATTTGGGGTGGGAAGCTGTGTGCCCCCAGTGAGTCAGGGTAGTAGATAATGGATATGGGGGGAGATGGATACCCTGAATCCTCTCTGGGCATCCTGCTCCCTCTTTCTGCTTGTGGTAGGAGCTAATGGGAGTGAACTGTAATTGAAGGATCCCAGGTGGATGAGCTTTAGCTAGATGTTGGGGTCATGATTGAGGGGGGTTGGTGGGCATGGATAATAGGTTGGATTGGGGCAAATTATGGGAGAATGGTTGCTTTGCTTGCAGGGTGAGGTGGGATGCAGCGCGTAGCAGGCTGTATGTGTGGAGGTGGCTCGCTGGAGTACATGTTGCTTTGGTAGTCAGCTTCTATGATAAGATGAAACTGGGCCAGGGTGAAGGGAGTCCTGTCTTCATTTAATATGGAGACCATGACATTCAGACATTTTCTTTCTCCCACATTCCCAGGGTAGGCACACGTTAGAAGTGTGAGTATGAAAAGCTTTTTTTGGGTCACATAATACAAGATGCTTTCACAACTATGCACACTCCTGTGCTAGATTGCTCTTTGCACATTCTTGTTCATGGGCTGGTGCTCTGGAACTTTAGCATAACGAGTACTGATGTAAAATAGAACTTTAACCTGTGCAAAAATGCATAGTATATTTGGAAGCTGATAGGCTGTGCGCGCCAGACATGCTTACCTGAGACTTTCACACACACTCATGGATAAGTCTGCTTTGTGCTCACTCCAAGTTGGGTCTTGCTCACTCCTAACACAAGTGAATGTTGGCACTGGGCAGCTGTTTGTTGCCATGCTTGTTGCTTCTCTGGCTTGCATCACATTTCCTTGTGATTCAGCAGCTGGGGGATTTCCCCTGTCCTGATATGCCTACAAAACCCAGGTCCATCTGTTGGGTGTCTGTGAATGAAATTGCCCCAGGCTCAGAGAGCCCTAGCTCCCTTCATGAGAACACTTAACTCTGTTGCTGCATTCTTCTCTCCACTGAGAAGTGTGCTTCTGAATTCAGGTGTGCTCTTTAAAACCATTCCCTCTCACCCTGAATCCACTGAAACATCCCAGCTGCCCTTGGATGTGGTGCTGTCTGTGGGCATCACTCTATGCCAGAGAATAGTCATGTTAGCTAGTCTCATGTTTGATGTTGATTCTTGCTAGAACAGTGCTAATGCTTTCAAGTCCTACTGTAGATAATAATGAGGAGGGGTTTATTAAAACATGCTATAGCCTGGGTCTCCCTCCTCAAAGACTGGATGCATCTTTAAAAATCAAAGCCAGTAATCTTGCAGTACTAAACATGATTGGATGGAAGGAAACGGGTCGTGTCTCAGCACTGTTGTGAAACATGAGTGTTTCTAATCCTGTTGGGCCACTGCTGTGTTTCAGAACAGTGCTTAAATGTGGCTGTGTAGTTTAGATGGTTCCTTCCAGTTTGCAGAGGGGAAATGGTGGGTGACGCAAGCATACAGGTCCATGGAAAAGTACCTTAACTATCCTTACCTGAGAGGAATTGCTCTACCTGTGGCAAGTGAACCAGTACTGGAAAATGTTTCAGTGTGCGCATTACATTCAATTATGTGTTGGTAGGTGCAAGTTCTTCAGCTTGACAGAGACTCCCGAGGACTACACCATTATGCTGGATGAAGAAGGCTTTAAAGGTACTGTGTGACAACTCTCTCATGCTGAGGCTGCAATTCCTGGAGACACAATGCTTTCCCCAGTTCTGGCATTAGCATGCTTCCTTTTTCATTGCCATTCAAATGCTGTTCAGACCCATTGTTTCTCTTTGCTGCTTTGAAAACCCTACGTCAGAGGGCAACTGCAGGACATAGGGTAGATTTTTCTGTAGAGCCCCATTGCTGTTACTGGCTTTAGGCTTAATACAGGTCTATCAGTATAATGTGTGCCTCGATCCATGTTATGAATGCTCATGTAGATGTGCATTGGGTGCCCTGTAGCTTTCTGTACATGTTAATACTAGATGAGTACTTGTTATGTTGCTTGCTAGATGCACTTTGGTATTTAAAGAGGAAATGCAAATATCAACCAGCTTCAGTGTAATGAGCTTGAATGCCCCTCATAACCTGGATATGTGAGGGTGAGGCTTTTCCACATCTGGTGGGGTTCTCAAAACCAGCCATACTTCTATTTCTGGAGTTGTGGCTCCTGCTCAATGCCTTCCTAGCCTGTGATGTGCTGCTGATGTCACGTTCACCATAGAACCTTGCCAGCTGGCCTATAGAGGCCAGGGAAGTGTTGGTGGTGTGGTCTTGCCAAGTGTACTTCTAGAGACAAGAAGGTGTGACAACTTAATGCTTTATAGATGGTGCAGTATACATCAGGAGTGCCAGAATGGGGGGGCCAAGGGGCCATGGCCCCACCACTTTTGAAAGTGGATGGGCCTGCCCTGTCCACTTTTTGCCATGGGCCCAGCCTCCTGCCCCAACTTTTCCCCCTGAGGCCCCACCCCGCAGTCAGGCTGGAAGCTGAAGCCTGGCTTGCATAAGAGCAGTCCAGGCAGCTGTGGGGAGCCATGGACTCTCCACTTGCCTGCGGTGGGGGTCATGAGAGCAGCCCTTAGCCTGTGTCCCCACTCCCCAGGCGTGCCTCCCCCGCCCAGGGCAGGTGGAGGGTCCATGGCTCCTGGGTGGAGGGCCATGGCCTGCCTGTGGTGTTTTGGCCCCCGAGTCCCTGCCCCCCCGGCCATGCCAGAGCCGGGTTGGAGTAAGAGCCATGTAGGCAGCTGTGGGTGGACACACACGCACACTCACTCACACTCTCTCTCTGGTCGGGGGACCCCTGGGAATGGGGACATGGCCAGGGTCTGCTCCCAGGCCCTCCCACTCCAGGTAGGTGGAGGGGCCAGTGCTTCCTGGCCCAGCTCTGGCTTCCGGCTTGCCTGGGGGACAGGGCGTGGGGGTGGGGGGGGGAGAGCAGGGCCATGGTGGGAACAGAGCTTCGTTGCTCCTCCACTGTTAGGAAGAATCCATCGCCCTGGCATACAGTAGAACTCAAGTGAAAATAAACTCTGGTTGCTTGAGTTGTTGCTGCTACCACAGCTGCTTGTAGACCTTTGCTAAGACTTACTATTCCAAATTACTACAATGTAATGAAGCAATATCAGTAATATAGATAAACTAAGGCTGGAAGAGGATACATATATTGTTTCTTTAAAACTGTAGCAGTAAGCCAGGCAGGCAGTGTTCCCTCTAATTTTTCCCACCCATGTGCAGAATAAATTATGTGCACCATCACCTCTATTTTGCTGCACATAACAAAATTTCATGTGGTGGGGGGTGGGGCCGAGGGGTTTGGCGTGTGAGATGGGGGGCTTGGCTGGGGCAGAGGATTGGGGTGTGGGTGGGTGAGGGCTCCAGTTGGGGATGTGGGCTCTGAGGTGGGGCTGGGGATGAGGGGTTTGGGGTGCAAGCTGCCCCAGGGGCTATGATGGGGAGAGAGGACCCCCCACCTCTCTCCCTGCAGCAGCACCTGGGCGGGGGGGGGGGGGGAGGAGAGGCGTCTCTCCCCAGGCCACGGCAGATCTGTGTCAGGGCTGGGTTGGGGCCTGGGCAGGGGCACCCCCTCACCCACCATGGCAAGTCCAGGGCAGGTCCCTATCCAGGCTTAATAGGCAGCTGCGCAGCCATGCCGTTTAGAGGGAATTTAGCAGGCAGGAGGTGAGTTCAGGGAGTCTTCAATGAAGCAGAAAGATGATAGATTTAGTAAGTAAATGGTGGTGGTTCTGTACCTTTGTTGCCAGACAGGCTGCATAAAATAAATGTCCAAGATGCAGTTCAGTCATTTGGTTTAATCATAGACTATCAGGGTTGGAAGAGACTCAGGTGGTCATCTAGTCCAATCCCCTGCTCAAAGCAGGACCAATCCCCAACTAAATCATCCCAGCCAGGGCTTTGTCAAGCCAGGTCTTAAAAACCTCTAAGGAAGGAGATTCTGCCACCTCCTTAAGTAACCCATTCCAGTGCTTCACCACCCTCCTGGTGAAATAGTTTTTCCTAATATTCAGTCTAGACCTCCCCCACTGTAATCAATTCACCATTCAGTACAGGGTTGTCCATACTCTAACCCAGTGATTTCCAAACTGCAGGTTGCGATCAAGTACTGGGTTGGGGACTGTAAGACACTGGGTCATGGCAGCTCTGGTCAGCACCGTCGACGGCGCCGTTAAAAGTCCCATTGGCAGTGCTGCCCAGCAGAGGCAGGCTAGTCCCTATCTGTTCTGACACTGCGCTGCGCCCCGGAAGCGGCCAGCAGCAGGTCCGGCTCCTAGGTGGGGGGGCCACGGGGCTCTGTGCACTGCCCCCGTCCCAAGCACTGTCTCTGCACTGCCATTGGCCAGTTCCCCTAGGAGCCGGACCTGCTGCTGGCCGCTTCCGGGGCATAGTGCGGCCTGTGTTGCCAGGACAGGCAGGAAGCCTGCCTTAGCACCCCCGCTGACTGGGAGCTGCCCAAGATAAGCCCCATACCCAACCCCACATACCAATCCCCTGCCTCAGCCCTGAGCCCCACCAAACCCAGAGCCCCTTCCTCCACCCAAATCCTCATCCCTGGCCCCACTCCAGAACCTGCACCCCCAGCCCAGAGCCATGACCCCCCCTCCTGCACCCCAACCCACTGTCCCATTCCTGAGCCCCTCAAACCTGGAGCCCCCTCCTGCAGGCCACACCCCTCATCCCTGGCCCCACCCCTACATCCCAACCAGGGCTGGTGCAACCACTAGGCAGCCACCTAGGGCGCCAAGTGGTTGGGGGCACCAAAAACCGGTGCCCCAAATATATATCTTTTTTTGTTTTAAACAGCAGAGCACAAGGCTGCTGCTGCTTCCCGGCTCCAGAGGGGCTGCCTGCGGCGCGATCAGTCCCTCCCACTGGGGGAGCAGGGAAGGGGAGGGTCTAGCGCTAGCAGCTGCGCCTTCTTCCCTGCGCCATAGGCCCAGTTGGGCTCCCTGCCACCCCTGGGGCTCTCAGCGGCAGCAGCAGGATTGGGCGCAGGGGTCTGGCTGCCTGTACCGCCGCTGAGAGCCCCAGGGGCGGCGGAGAGCCCGGCTCGGCCTGTGGTGTGGGGAAGAAGGCGCAGCTCCGCTCTGCTCTTTGGGAAGAGAAGCTGGGTGTCGACGACTCCTGCAAGGTGCCTAGCCGGGCCGCAGGGAGCTGTACGGGCCCACGGAGCGCCGGGGAGTGGGCAGGTCCAGTCCCTGGCCTGGGGAATGGTGTATGTGGGAGCAACCCAGGCACCTGTCCCCCAGCCAGCGCCACCCCCTCCAACACCCACCGACCAGCTACCTTCTCCCCTGTGCACCCCATGCCCCAACAACCCATCCTCTCCTGCCACTTTTGCCTCTGGGCAACCTCCACCCAGCAATCCCCCCCTTCCCAGCCACCATGGTCACCTTCACCCCTGCATCAACCTCGGAACCCCCCCTCCACTGCCATCTCCCTTCCGCCCACTCCTCCCTTGTGCAAACCCTTCCGTGCCACCTTCACCCCCCTGCAACAACCCAGAGCACAGACACACCCCTGTCTGCCAGCCCTTTGCAGCAACCCCCTCCTGTCCACTTCTCCCTTTTGCCGTTCCCTCCCTGCCACTGCATCCCCTGCAACAAGCCCCTTTAGCCTCTGTGCAATCTCTTCCCTGCCACTACACTCCCGCCCCCTCCACCCCCTGCAACAATCCCATGCACCCCCCTGTCTGCCACCTTCACCCCCTGGAAGAGCCCCCATATGACCCCCTTCTTTGCAGCCCCTCCCATACTCCCTGCACTTTGTGAACATCCGGGCCCCTGGGGGGGAACTTGGCCATAGGAAGGTGGGGGCTGGACATCGGCGGGGGCTGGACATCGGCGGGGGCGCGCAAGGTGGAAGCCTCGCCTAGGGCGGAAAATATCCTTGCACTGGCCCTGATCCCAACCCTCTGTCCCAGCCCTGAGCCCCTCCTACACTCCTCATCCCCAGCTCTGTTGGGTCACGGGCATCAACAATTTTCTTCAACTGGGTCGTCAGAAAAAGTTTGAAAACTACTGCTGTAACCTGATGAGGATGCTCTGCAGCACTGAGCCCCTCACTGGCACTCTGTCTGCGACATACCGGTTCTGTGCTGGTGAAACTAGGACCAGAAAGAGATGCTTTCATTCCTTTTCAGTTAGCATATTATACTAGCAAGCACAAATCCAAGACCCCTCAGTTTATTTTTGTAGGGTTCCCTTGTCTCCCACACCAAAAAATGGTGGAGGTGGTAGGGAGTTCATTCCTATATATAGATTTCTGCCTCTCACTCAGTGCTTGTTAGAGGAGTTGGAAGGGACCTTATCACTGGAACTGTGTGTGCTGTATATCTGCACAACTCATGCCAGCTATATGCATGATGCAGCCTAAAGCTAACCCAGGCTAACATAGCCCTCTCCTGCACATGGTGTGCATGTATGCTTGGAGAACGAGGCCTCTGATTTGTGCGTCCCAATCTGGGGGTGTTTTCCAATTTCCCACTCCTGTGTCTTCCTGTTGCAGGACAGCATAGGCTGGCAGAGAATAAAATGAATGTCTTATCTTGTTGGAGCTGGCTCAGGAGGTGTCACTGACCTGGAAGCTGAACTCAAGTTCCCTGCTTCCCCCAGCTGCAGCATGGCACTAGATTGGGTCTGGTGGATCTATCCGTGGGCACTGGTCTTTCTATTTTAGCTGAGGATCTGGTGGTCACTTAGCTTCTAATCTATTACAAGCTGCCCTGCCTTGCTCAGGCCAATTTGGAATCTCTGCCTTCAGGGCAGGGGGTGGAAAGTAATTCAGTGAAATCGTTTTAGGCTGTGAACACAAAGAGCTTCACAGCTAGGGGGGAGGGATAGCTCAGTGGTTTGAGCATTGGCCTGCTAAATCCAGGGTTGTGAGTTCAATCCTTGAGGGGGCCACTTGGGGATCTGGGGCAAAATCAGTACTTGGTCCTGCTAGTGAAGGCAGGGGGCTGGACTCGATGACCTTTCAAGGTCCCTTCCAGTTCTAGGAGATGGGATATCTCCATTTATTTATTTATTTATTTATTTAGGTCCCTATTGTGAGTTGTACTGTAACAACCAGTCACTTAAAAGCTGTTTTTAATGCATTGTTCATTGATGCATATTTATACATAGGACACGCTAACACTGGGGAGGGCAGGAAATGTAGAACAATAGATCTGAGAGCAGCATTCTGGACCCCGCTGAATTGTTCCCTCTTCATCCTGAGCTGTAACTTCAACAGAGAAAAAGCACCTTGGTGGCAGGGCCGGCTTTAGGAAGTGCGGGGCCCAATTCAAACATTTTCGGCGGGGCCCTGGCAGGGATGACTTAAACTTTTTAAAAAGCCTTTCATTTCTTAGCAACCAGTTCCCTATAAAAAGTTCTGATTTAAGGGATGTGCCACAGGATGTATTTTTTGTACCAATAGGGTTACCATATGTCCAAAAAGAACCAAAAAGCCTGACGTGTCCGGGAAAATACGGATGTATGTTAACCCTACCTAAAGTTTTTTTTTAAAAAAAGATGGGCCTGAACTAGAAATGAACTCCATTTTACATGTGTGGGTCCCCACCACTCCCTGGGGGTGTGCTAGGGTGACCAGATGTCCTGATTTTATAGGGACAGTCCCGATTTTGGGGTCTTTGTCTTATATAGGATCCTATTACCCCCACCCCCGTCCCGATTTTTCACACTTGCTGTCTGGTCACCCTAGGTGTGCACATGTATGGGTTCCAGCTGCTCCCTGCCCCCCTCATTGAAGCAGGTGTGCACGGTTACTGCCCTGGGAACTGCAGGGCACCACTGGACATGGGGCTGGCTGGTGGCAGGGTAGGGGCTGACTGGAGGTAGGGGCTGGCTGCGGGCAGGGCAGGGGGTGTGGGGCTGGAGGCAGGGTGGGGCTGGCTGGAGACAGGGTGACCAGATCACCCAGGTCAAATATGGGGACGCGGGGGGCGGGGCAGAGCAAAAAAAAAAAAATAATAACCGGCGGCAGAGCAAAAAAACAGCCCCCCCCCTTCCTCCTCTCTCCAAGTGCTGGAGAGAGGCCCTAGAGATGCAGGGGGAGCTCAGGGCTGGGGTGAGTGAGAGTCCGGCCTGGCCCCGAGCGCAGGCAGGACTCAGTTGGGTGGTACCTGGAGGGAGAGTAGAGGGGCGGCCCACAGGGCCAGGCAGCGGCTGTTCTCCCCACCTGGGCAGCGGGACTCGGGAGCAGCCGCTGCTGCAGCTCCCACGGCCAGAGGAAGTGGCCATGGCGCCCAGGCCCGAACCCCCCAAGCCCGGGCCTGTTGCGGGGACCCAGCAGCGCACACGCTGCGCGCACCCAGCCCCTGGCTAGTCGCATCTGGGCTGGCTGCCCAGCTGGTGCAATCCTGTGGGCGGCCCCAGAGTGGGGCAGCAGGCCCCAGCTCCCACCTCCCACTCGGGTCCTGCAGGGGAACGAACGGGGCTGGGCTGCTGATGCCTCCGCCCCAGGTATGCTCTTGCCGGTACGCCGTACCAGGGCTTGGGCGTGGGGCCCTCTTAGGGGCAGGGCCTGATTCAGGGGATTTGGTTGAATTGGCCTAAAGCCAGCCTGGTTTGGTGGGGTGATGTAAAGCTAGCACATGCTGACACAGTGAAGAGTGTCAGCAAGAAGCAGAATGCCTATTAAAGGTCAAATGCTGTGCTAGTAATGTGAAGGCTGCACAGCTTAAAATCCACCAATAAATGTACAGTTAAAGCTGTCACAGCACTTGGCTCTGTTGATGATTCTGTGAATTTTGTGATATATTTAACCTAGGCCCTGTCTTCATCAAAGAAATTCACACCATTGGAGAACTATGCTGATGTCATCACAGCAGTGGCAATACTCAGTGGAGCTCCTGTGGTGCAGTTTACATGGGTGATGTGCTGGTGTGAAGCACTGAAGTGATTGTGTGACTGGCATACGTTCTCCTGTTGACATAGCTACCACCTCTTGGGGAGATGTATTGACTATGCTGACAGGAGAAGCTCGCCTGTTGGCATAGTAGTGTCTTCACATACAGTGTTACAGCGGCGCAGCTGCACTGCTGAAACTACCGCTGTGGCACTGTACATGAAGACATGTCCGAAGCGTTAATCAGCACCCACAGCCCCACTTCTTATCCAGAATGTCAATTACCCTGCTTATTACCTGGCTCAGGAAAGATTGTATCAAAGATCACTCTGCAATCACACCATCCTACACAGCTAGCATTAAATACGAGGTAATATTATTGCAGAGAAACTATGGTGAGCTTTTAAATGCCAGATGTTGTTACAAAACCCATGCCAGTAATTTGTGTATGTAATGAAAGAGGCTAACCAGGAAATCATAACTGAAGAACTGCCTGTCTGCTTTGCCTGGGAACACAGCTGGCTTTTAGCTTGTCTCATGCCATGTATCACGATGCATTCACCTGCTTTCCTTCTCTCTGGTGCCTTTCAGGATTACCCAGGGTGTCTGGGGTGAATCCCTACTACAGCGGGAGGGAGCCCTGTCTGTGCCCGTGAGAGGAACTCTTCCCTAGCCATTAGCTGCTTGCAACACAGGGCTCTCTGCTCTGGGCTCTTTGAGCCCCGCCCTTTCCCTCTGCAGGCTAGCAATTCGCACACTGTACCTTGTTACTCGAGTGCCTAGTCCCTTCTGGATGCCTGCAGTGTACACTGATCTGCTGCCTTTGTGGAGGCAATGCACCCCAGTTCACTGATTTCACCTCATTCCACGCTCTCCTTAGCATAAGGCACTTAAACTTCACTTTAGTGCCCTGCCACTTCACTATAGACCTGTATAGTTAACAGATTCAAATATAAGGGTTTGTGGTTGTCCTTAAGCCTCCTTCTGGGCATGGGGTCATGCCATGCCCAGAAGTACTGAATGCCTGGTGTTCCAGAAAGGTGAGAGTAGCCACCCTAAGCCTGCATGGTCCGAATGATGAATGTAGGGCAGGCTTAATGGAGGTCTGTGTTCACCTGAGGCAGGGCAGGTCTCAGGGCCAAGTTTCACTTTAACCGTTGTTAAACCAAATCTCCTGTGTGTTACAGAATTCCAATTATTTTCCAATCACACATCACAGTAACCAAGGCAATCAGCTAGCTGTTGGCTTCAGCAGAACCCCCCCCCCTTCAGTGAAATACTGAGGTAGTCACACACAGGGCAAGGGGCCTAGGTGTGCCTGGGCATGTCTGTGTTACACGCTCGCCTTGCTCTGTACCATGGATACCAGCCCTCTCCATTGAGATGTCACGCCAAACAGCTGTTTAAACAAGGGACTAATAGGGTTTGACCTGGTTGTCCTTAAGCCTCCTTTGAAGTTGGGTGACTATCTCCCTCAAGGGTTCTCTGTACATGAGGGATTGAGGAGGATGTTGAACATCAGTCTGGGGTTTGCTAGAGTGCATCCTATACCAGTGTTGAGTAAAGACCTGTGACAGTTGTGATCGTCTCACAACCCATTAGGATTAGGGTTGAATGCTGTGCAATGTTTTTTCTAAACTTGAATCCAATGATTGAGTCTCATTCTCTTTAATAGCTTGTTTTCCCCATCACTTAAGCTTTGCCATGATTTTAGCAGACTGTCTTTGCTGGAGCTAGAAATCACTGTGGGATAGCTGTCCCATTTAAGAATCAGATTTCCAGTGGCAGAAAATTCACATCCGATCTGCTGCTTACTGCCATGTTAGAAATGGATGTGGGGGTGGGAGAGCATGATGGTTGGCATTGTGACTTTTAGGGTCTAGTATTGCTCAGCCTGGCATGGCTACAGTGCTCTGGGACAGTACAAAGGTCTTCAAACCAATAAGTGTTTTTTAAGCAGTGGTCTGGAATCAGTGATCACAGTGCAGATTCCTGATATTTTTGCCCAAACACTTCCTTGCTTGGGTTTGGTCTATCACAGTGGTTCTCAGACCACTTGAAAATTGCAGAGGGTCTTGGCGGATGACTTAATGATCTTTCCAAATGTTGTTTGCACCGTTAGCTAACTATTGTAAAGCACTTTGGATAAAAGCACTATAGTTTAAAAAAAAAAAACAACCCTTAATAATAATTATTAACTATTATTATTATAAACTTTTTTGTTCTACAAATAAAAGTGCACAACCCATATTTTAATATCAGTAGTCTTGCCTTTCTAATGCAATGGATGTGCTTCTCTCTCCCAACCCCAGCTCGGGGGATGCTGCGGCAGGAGAAAGAGGGCCATCTCTTCCCAGCATCCGCAGCCCCGGAGCTGGGGAAAAGTTGTCTTTCTCTGGCCGCCGCAGCGCTGCACGTCCCAAATTCCCCTCCACCCTCTTCTCACTCCACTGCCCCCTCCCACCTCCCCTTCTCCCTCCCCCCTCCCCCCCCCAAGGCCACCACCTCACCTTACATGTGCATCTTCTCCAGGCTCCAGGCATCTAATTAGTGGAGCCATGCCAGCGCAGCTCCACTAATTAGGTAGGTGGCCCTTCACTCTCTTGTGTGCAGCCGCCCAGATGCGCACCTTAGAGGGAACTATCCGTGGACCACAGTTTGAGAATCTCTGGTCTATCACTAACAGTTATTGTCTTGGAGAAACCCCAAGAAGGTCTGGACTGAATTTGATCCACCAAGGCTTTTATATTGTACTCCTTTAGGTTAGCTGTAGTCAGACAAGCAATCTCTGATCCGTTAGGAGACCTCAGCTTTGATGTTTCTTTTGCTGCTTAAGGAGCCCTGCATCAAGAGGTAACTAAATTGTTTTCTCCCTTCCCATCACCACTTGAGTTGCCATGTCTATTCACTGTCTAACTGCATTGCTGAGATCCATCACACTGCTCCCCTTCCCCTGGTCTGATGCAATATCTTGAGTTCTTAGGCGTGATGTTTCTATTCTCAGCTCAGTTACAATTAGAGCTTCACTGCTAACCCTGATGCTGCTCTTGATGCAAAGTTACAGCTTGACCCCTCCATCACTGAAGGTCTTTATCCCACACTCCTTCTGCATGGTTTGGCCAGACCAGCTCACTTGGTCAAGCTGGAGAACATCTCACCCTTACGAAGCCTGCAGCCATTGCTGACCTTGGCAGTCCCAGCCCCTGGCTGACCCTGCTAGTCACTGCTCTCCCAGATGGCGTGGCTCAGCAGTTCTTTTCCCCCTAGTGAAGGCTTGTAGTTGGCCTTTGGCTCTGACGGAGGAGCTCTGTTAACCTTGGGCAGGTGAGAGCCGGGCTGCAGCAGAATAATTTTCTTGGTCAGGTTCCCATCTCCATGGGAGCTGCATTTTCAGTCTTTATGGGGAAACCTGTTGTCACTCAAGCCTCCAGGTGTCAGGGAGGAGAGTGTTTTGTAATGTGGGGCCTGCATCTGGAATGCTGCTTTGGAAGCAGGGGAAATGTCATAAGGTACCTACCAAAGTAATTTGCAGCTACTTGGCTTTGGCAGCCCTCAGCCTCTCAAGAGAAGCAGATTTTGCAATTAGATGGCTTTTCCTCATGTCAAATGATACAGAGACCAGTTAGCTGGGTCCCCAATGCATTGAAGAAGCTGGGGCCCCAGATGCACAACAGATATTCCCAGAACCTAGCTGGGAGAGAATCACAACCAGGATCTTTGCTCCTTGAGAAGGGGCAGAGGGGGCAGGAAAGAGGCTTAAGCTAAACCAAAAGCCATTCTGATACAGAATAAGGTCTATATGGGGCACTGTACCCATGTAACACATCCATAGGCAGTGGGTTTTATATGGGCTCATGGTGTCCGGGCTCCAGCAATATTCAGGGCCCGGGGGCCCAGCTCCACCAATGTTCAGGGCCGGGTCTCTCCCCCAGCCCTGCCTGCTGCCCCTGCGCACCTCCCCTGAGTGTCCCCTGGCCCCCATTTGTTGCCCCCATGCACCTCCCCAGGCTCCTGGAGAGAAGTGTCCCTGTCTCCCCTGCAGCTCCATGCTGCCTCCTTGCATCAACTGCAGCCGCAGGGTCCCCCCATCCACTACTGCCAGGGCAGACTGACTCTGAGCCTGCCCTTCCCCCTTAGGCCCTTTCATTTTTCAATGGGACCCTTCACCAGCACGGGGGGGGGGGCCCGCCTGCAGTCATAGCTCCTGCCCCACACTGAACAAGGGGCGGCAGCAGCAGGGGAGGTGAGGGGGCTTCTGGTACCTGAGAGGGGCCCTAGGAGCACGTGCAGTGGCGCAAGGCAAGTGTGGTGCAGTGGGGATGTTGGGGGGGGCGGGCTCCCCCGGGAGCTTGCTGCTGCACTCCTCTCTGGCTCTTGCCCTAGGGCAGCCTGTCTGCACCCCAAACTCCTCATCCCCAACCCTCTGCCCTAGCCCTGAGCCCCCTCCCACACCCCAAACCCCTCATCACCAGCCCCACCCCAGAGCCATCACATTTTTTACATTTTTAAAAATATACAGTAATTCCTCACTTAATGTTGTAGTTATGTTCCTGAAAAATGCTACTTTAAGTGAAATGATGTTAAGCGAATCCAATTTCCACATAAGAATTAATGTAAATAGGGGGGTTAGGTTCCAGGGATTTTTTTTTGCCAGACAAGATACTCACACTCTCTCTATCTCTACACACACACACACACACACACACACACACACACACACACACACACACACACACACACACACACAGTATAAGTTTTAAACAATTTAATACTGTACACAGCAATGATGATTATGAAGCTTGGTTGAGGTGGTGAAGTCAGAGAGTGGAAGAGGGTGGGATGTTTCCCAGGGAATGCCTTACTGCTAAATGATGAACTAGCACTCGGCTGACCCCTCAAGGGTTAACACATTGGTTCCAAGCCCCCACCAGCTAGCTCCAATGGGCTGCTCTTTCTGCAAGCAGTGGAAAAAGCAGGCGGCTGCCAAACAACACTATAAGGGAGCATTGGGCAACTTTAAACAAGCATGTTCTCTAATAATTGGTCAGCCACAGTAAACAACATTAACTGGGATAACTTTTAAGTGAGGAGTTACTGTATATTGGCTTACAAATGGTGTGTGTGTGTGGGGGGGGGGGGGGGCACTTGGACCTGTTCTGGGCACCACTGAAACTTATACAAACCTGCTGCCCCTGGACACATCTTCCTGTGTATTCCCCCTAGATTTATAACAAAGCAGTGCTTTTTTCCAGAGCCTGGATAAACAAGCTGGAGTTAGCAAGAGAGCCTGGGGCATAGCTCCAGTTGGTTGAGGTTGCAATTGTTCTTTGCTTTTGAGATGCATTTTATTAGCAGAGCCCCTGATGTGGGTTCCGCAGAGTTAGCCTCTTCTTTTGATGTGTAATTGGATCTCAGGTGCCCAAGGCCACAACTGTTTAGGCTTATTTATATGATCGTTACTCAGAAAGCAGCATATTAGAGCTAATGACCTGTTTCCGTGTAACTGGGGCTTTCGACTGTAATTACAAATGCCAATATGAGCTTTCACTCTGGCCTTTCCTACACTGGGATTTTCAGACCTGGTGAGGCTGCACCAGTGTAAGGGCCTGTCTTCACTAGCAACGTTAAAGCGCTGGCTGTGGCAGCGCATTAACATGGCTGTGTAGTCATGGCATAGCGTTGGGAGAGCTCTAGTTAAAACCCCACCTCCACGCGGGGAATAGCTCCCAGCGCTGGGAGCACTGTCAACACTGGCACTTCACAGCGCTGAAACTTGCAGCGCTCAGGGGAGAAAGTTGCAGCGCTGTAAAGTGCTAGTCTAGACAAGCCCTAAATGCGGTGCCCCAGTATAAGCCATGACTTGTACCTGGTGCAGCTTATCCTAATGCTGTGGGTCTGTGCTAAGGGACAGCTACACCGATGGCTAAAATCCTAATGCAGACAAATCTTCTGGCTGAATTAAGAAACCTTTTCCTCTGTGGGGGAGTGTTGTCTAGTAGTGAGAGCACAGGACTAGGAGGAGTGGGTGCTAGCTTCTACTCCCAGTGCTGCCAGCAACTTCCTGTGGCCTTGAGCAAGTCACTTAATGATTCTTTCTTCCCCATCTGCCCTTCCAATCAGAAGGGTTGAGATTAAATTGCTTTGAATTCTGGGAAAGGACCTCACACTTCAATGTTCGTCAAGGAGTTCATAGCTTGTAAATACAGAGGGCTCTGGCTTTGGTCCTGGTTTGAGAATTATCCATCTCACTGGCTCTGAATTGCCCATTAGCTCCTGAGGTACCTGGGGACAGGTGCACTAGAGGCCCTTCAGTTTTGGGCTCCTGTCCTGCTCATGCTGATTTTTGGAGCAGTAAGGCCTTCCCTGCACTAGGGGATGGCTCTGATCCAGCACCTGGTGCAGTGCAAAGCAGATGTGCAGGCAAGGGCAAGTCAGGGTGTAGTAACACTGATTGCTGGATCGCGGCTGTTACTATTGTAATTCTGGCCTGAAATACTGACAGACGTAAACGCGGTCAGTCCCTTTGCTTTCATGGGAAAGAGGATTTCTCCCCTTTCTCTTGCAGAGGGGGAGGAGTGCACAGCTTGAGGAAGGGCCAGCTACAGACAGTGCCTTGACAACCATCTGTCCTGCCTCAGCACTCAGCTGCCTGTCTGAACCCACTCTAGCTGGCTGCCTCTGGCTGTTCTGCTTTGCCTGTCCAAGTCCAGAAGCTTTCTGTGCTCTCCCCATGATGAGAACTGCTAGTGGGTGTTAACCTGAGCTTATGCCTTTACAACAGGGCTCTGCTGCAGTAATTGGGAGAGACTTGACAACTGACACCAGGGAAAAAACCACAATATGCATAAGGCCATGCAAATAACAGGTCTTCTGGATTCTGATGTCAGAGCTAGGCATGCTGGGGATTGCAGCGGGCTGAATGGAAGCTAGATGTGAGATAAAACAAATGCGATACGGGATTTGAAAAGCCATATCCAAACCCACTCCTTCGGCCTAAGATCTGACCAAAACCTTGTCATCTGGCTCCTGGCATAACTTCACCCAACCCAAACTGATCCCTGCTGTGGCCTGGAACTGGGCCTCATCGCAATGTGGATCGGTGCACACCTTCCTTGGCTTGTCTCAAGCTGGGTCCCCCAATACCATCTGAGTCAGTGAACCATCTCTCCCTATTGATATTGACTGCAGCCCCACCTCCCCAGCCTGCCTCTGCCTATGTGGCATTTGCCCTTCAGGTACTGCATAAACATACAGCACTGAATACAAGCTAAGCAGGAAATTCTTTTGGCGCCACGGAGACTGTTCCTGTGTTAGCGCTCTTGTGCAGGGAGAGGTATGCACCAGCAAAGGGACAGGTCCTGGAACTAGCAAGCTCTATCACCAGTTACACTGCAGTGTGGAAACAGTAAGTCCCTATCCAAGGCAGCTGTTGCCTACATTGGTTTCTTGAGAGGTGTCCTGGCCTGTTTGCATAGTGCCTGCAGCTGGTGAGGCTTGGCACAACAAATGGCTGTGTAAGTGGGATGTTACTAGCTGCTGTGGGGAAGGTTCGTATGTTGCCCAGGCAGCAGCTGCAGTTGGGTCTCTGTACTTGTTGCAGCAGCCTCATGGCTTCTGCCACACCCCCGACTCTTGGCTGGCTCCCAGGCTCTTGCTTTCATCTCCCACACTTCAGCTGAGCTGCCTTGGAGCAGGCTCTGCACAGCCGGACTGCAGGGCCTGGCTTCCTGGTGGAAATGCTGTAGCTGGGCAGGAAGCGCACTGACAGGAACGCCAGCCCCAGGAGCAGCCTGAGGCAGGAAAGGTGGCAGAGTGTGGGGAGCAGTCTTGGCACCTCTTGCTAATGGATGGCGGGGTCCATCCTGCTGGAGGGGCCAAGGGGCAGGTGTCTCTAGAGCCTAGATGCCATGGAGCTGGCTGGGGTTAAAACTGCTGTAGCTAGTGCTGTGCAGTGTTTGCTTTTATTGGCTCATGGGCCTGGGAGCCCTGCTTGCTCTGAGGGGAAAGCGCTGAGCTGCCTGGTTCTCTCTCCTAAGTGCTGATGGCTCCTGTCCTGGCCCTTCTCAAGGGACACGTGACTGGCTGCTTAGCACAGGCCTGTTCGCACAGTACCATGGCTGTGGGGTGGTGTCGAACAGCCTGTGTAGATGCAGAACAGTCCCTGGCCTGGTTCAGAGGGCTGTGCAGACTGACCCAGTAATGAAGGGGATGTCAATGGGGCAATGATAAACCCTTGGCAGTGGGTCTCCGAGCATGGGTCAGGTGGCTCAGGCTGGGCTGTGGGCTAAACCTAGCAGGGTAGATGTTCAGGCTCATGCTGGAGCCTGGGCTCTATGACCTTCCCCCTCACAGGGTCTCAGAATCTGGGCTCCAGCCCAAGTCCAGACATCTACACTGCAGTTTCGTAGCTCTGTGAGCCTGGGCCAGCTGCAGACATGCTGCAGATCTCTTATTACAGTGTAGAAGTACCCAAAGGAATCCTTGATCTGGACTAGTCTGTTTGTTTGTGAATGGGTGAGGCTTTTGGGCTGTGGTGCAAATGCAGTCTCCTAGCACTGCCTTGGCCTTGCTGTCTCCTACAAAGCAGGCTGCCAGGCTACTCCATGGGTGGAGCTCTGAGGCTGGCAGTGCTAGCTGGCAGGAGCTGTTCCCCTTCTCCTAGCTCCTTTCCTCCACTGATCCTGGCAGCCTTGGGCACACTCCTGCCTTCTCCTTTGATCAGCTGCCATTCTTTTCCAGCCACGCCCTGCTAGGAGGAGATGAGCCCTATCATAGAAGATTAGGGTTGGAAGAGACCTCAGGAAGTCACCTAGTCCAATCCTCTGCTCAAGGCAGGACCAACACCAACTAAATCATCCCAGCCAGGGCTTTGTCAAGCCTGACCTTAAAAACCTCCTAAGGAAGGAGATTTTACCACCTCGCTAGGTAACCCATTCCAGTGCTTCACCACCCTCCTAGTGAAAAAGTTTTCCTAATATCCAACCTAAACCTCCCACACTGCAACTTGAGACCATTACTTCTTGTTCTGCTACTACTGAGAACAGTCTAGATCCATCCTCTTTGGAGCCCCCTTTCAAATAGTTGAAAGCAGTTATCAAATCCCTTCCCCCCCCCCCACTCTTCCCTTCTGCAGACTAAACAATCCCAGTTCCTTCAGCCTCTCCTCGTAAGTCACGTGCCCCAGCCCCCTAATCATTTTCGTTGCCCTCCACTGGACTCTCTCCAATTTGTCCACATCCCTTCTGTAGTGGGGGGACCAAAACTGGACACAATGCTCCAGGTGTGGCCTGACCAGTGCCAAATAGAGGGGAATAATTACTTCCCTCGATCTGCTGGCAATGCTCCTGCCAATACAGCCAATATGCTGTTGGCCTTCCTGGCAACAAAGGCACACTGCTGACTCATATCCAGCTTCCCGTCCACTGTAATTCCCAGGTCCTGCAGAACTGCTGCTTAGCCAGTCGGTCCCCAGCCTGTAGAGGTGCATGGGATTCTTCCATCCTAAGTGCAGGACTCTGCACTTGTCCTTGTTGAACCTCATCAGATTTCTTTTGGCCCAATCCTCCAATTTGTCTAGGTCACTCTGGACCCTAGCCCTACCCTCCAGCGACTCTACCGCTCCCCCAGCTTAGTCGTCCTCTGCAAACTTGCTGAGGGTGCAATTCATCCCATCATCCAGATCATTAATAAAAATGTTGAATAAAACCGGCCCCAGGACCAACCCCTCGGGCACACCACTTGATACCGGCTACCAACTAGACATGGAGCGATTGATCGCTACCCGTTGAGCCCGACAATCTAGCCAGCTTTCTATCAACCTTATAGTCTATTCATCCAGCCCATACTTCTTTAACTTGCTGGCAAGAATACTGTGGGAGATTATATCAAAAGCTTTCCTAAAGTCAAGATATCACATCCACTGCTTTCCCAATGTCCACAGAGCCAGTTATTTCATCATAGAAGGCAATCAGGTTGGTCAGGCATGACTTGCCCTTGGTGAATCCATGTTGACTGTTCCTGATCACCTTTCTCTCCTCCATGTGCTTCAAAATGGATTCCTTGAGGACCTGTGTGACAGGTTGGATCACAGAAACCCTCTTGGGAGCTGCCACCTGATGTGCCAAGACTAATTCTACCCCTGCTTCCCCTGCCAGCTCAGGAGTTTGTGCCTTTAGTCCGGTGAAGCCATACCAAAGGTGAATGTTAGTTAGAATTCTGAACCTCCTATTAAAGAGGTAAGGCCTTAGTTGTTAGATGGCCCACACAATGGCATAGCACTCCTTCTTTATGACCGAGTAATTCTGTTCGGCAAGGGACCGCTTTTTGCTTAGGAAAGTAATGGTATGCTTCTTGCTGTTTTCCCCTGTCTGCATCAGCACAGCACTCAACCCTGTGTCTGATGCATCAATAGACCATTCAAAAGGCTTTTCAAAGTCGGCTGGCCAGCACAGGCTCTGCAGACAGGAGTGCTTTTATCTTGTTGAAGCCTTTCTGGCACATCTCTGACCAAATTATCTTATTAGGTTGATGCTTTTTACATAGGTCTGTGATTGGGGATACAATGTCACTGAATTCCCCCACCCCCCCACAAACCTCCTGTAATAGTTTTCCAAGCCTATGAAGGATTGGACTTGCCTTTTAGCCTGGGGTATAGGCCATTTTACGATGGCTTCCACCTTAAGAGGGTCAGGGGATTTTATCACCCCCACCCCCTCCCAGTGTCCCAGATAGGGGCAGCCAAAGTTCCTTATCTTGCACTTGGAGGGTTTCAGTTAGCCCAGCGTCTTTGAGCTTTGATAGCACAACCCCCAGGTGCTCCTTGTGGTCACCCCAGGTGTTGCTGAATACAGCAATGTCCTCTATGCCCTCACATAATTCTGCAGACCATTTAACACTCTGTTGACCAGTCTTTGGAAGGTTGCACCAGCATTTACCAGACCAAAAGGTAACACGGTAAATTTGTAGAGCCCTATGTCAGTGATAAAAGCTGATTTTTGTTGTGCCTCCCCACTCCAAAGGGAATCTGCCAGTAACCTTTGGTCAGATCAAAGGGGCTTGGCTCAGCACATCCAGCACATTATCAATTCTTGGCATGGGGTATGCATCTGTTATAGTGACAGCATTGAGTTTCCTATAGTCCACACAAAATCTAATGGTGCCATCCCTTTTGGGTACCAAGACCAAAGGGGAAGCTCATGCACTGTCAGATTCCTTAATCACCCCCAAGTCTAACATGCTTTGTAGCTCAGCCCGAATTTCCTCCTTCACCTTGCCGGTGGCCCTGTAAGGCGGAGAAGGAGGGGGCTGAGCCCCTTTTGTGAGGATTCTATGGGACAGCAAGTGTGTCCTCCCTGGTTTTGTTGGAAAATACCGTGCCATATTTCTGCAGTGCCTAAAACACTTCCTCCCTTTTGACTGGTGTCAGCTCACTACAGATTTCCATACTTTCCAGGGTTGACCCATCTTGGCATTCAGCCATCAGATCAGTGAGTGGTTGTGCCTCAGTTTCCCCTTCGGCGCAACAGCTCATGTTTACTCGTCCACTCTACTGTGATAGGCCTTGAGTCTGTTTACATGTACCAGTTGGGGCACAGCATCATGCAGGGGCTTTTTAACTTTATAAGTGTCCTCACTCGTCCCTTCCACTTTGAAGGGCCCCTCCCAGGAGTTTTGCATCTTGAACTTTTTGGCAGGGCTGAGTACCATGACCAAATCCCCTATGTCAAAAGTGCGTTTACAAGTATTTTTATCATACCATGCCTTTTGCTTGGCCTGACTGCTCTGGAGGTTGTTTTGGACAATTTCCATCATGTCTTTCAACTCCCTCCTGAACCTCTGGACATACTCAGTCCACGGGTTCCTCCCTTACCGTATTGCACCCTTCCCAGGTATCCCTGATGAGATCAAGAGGTACCCTCACTTTTCTCCCATACAGAAAGTCAAATGGAGAAAAGCCCATGGACTCTTGGGGTACCTCCCTGTAGGCATACAGCAGGAATGGCAATAGCTCATCCAACTCTGGCCCCTTTTCTTGACCTACGTCCCCAGCATGGATTTTAGGGTCCCATTGAACCTTTCCACCAGCCCACTGGTCTGGAGTTGGTAGGGGGCCGTCTTAAGCTGTTTGACTCCACACACCTTCCATAGCTCATTGAACAACTGCGACATAAAATTTGCCTCCCGATCAGACAAAATCTCCTTAGGGAAGCCCACTCTGCTGAATATGGTGAGCAGGGCTCTTGCCACTGTTTCAGCTTCTGTTAGACAGCGCAATTGCCTCAGGATACCAAGTAGCAAAGTCTACTACCACTAAGATATATTTGTTCCCTCTCTGCATGGGGCGTGGCATAGGGCCCACTATGTCCATTGCCACTCTTTGGAACGCCTCCTGCAGGGGACGCAGCAGAGCCTTCTGGGGACCCCCCCGGTTTCTTCCTCTCCTGACATGCTGCACAAGTCCTACAATAATCCCTCACATCGTTCTGTATCTCTGGCCAGTAGAAATTCCTCCTCAGCCTATCATACGTCCTCTGTACCCCCAAGTGACCAGCCAAGGGACTGTCATGCACTAACAGCACTAATTCCTCCCAGTGTTGGCTGGGTATAACCAACTGCTTATAGAGTTGACTGGGACCCGGTTTTTCCCTACAGGGACCTCCCTATACAGTTTCCCATCCTCCTCAAAAAAACTTCTCCCCCCTCCCTTCCTGGAGTTTCCTCCGAGATATACTTTCAAGGGAGAGGTCCGCCCTTTGTCTAGCTGCAAATTCCTGACAGATAACCCTTGAGAGAGCATCCCAGGGCACTGACTGCATCTCCCCTGCCCCCTCCCCTGGGAGCCTGTTGTCTTCAGCAGGGCAAAGGCTTGGTTCTGCCTTCCCCTACTTGGAAGCATCCTGCCTCCCTGCACTGTGATGTCAATGGGACCCTCCCCCACCTCCCCTGTGGGCTCCAAGGTCCCCACCCTATTCTTGGGGACTCCCTCCGAGTCACCCATCCCTATGTTCCCTGGGGCAGGATGTGTTAGTTGTTCAGCTGCATCAGACCTACCATCATCTGGAACAGCCTCCCCTTCTAGGAGCCCCTCACAGCTTTTCTTCATGCTGTGAGTTACAACACTAACAACCCTAATTTTGCCGAAAAAATCATTTCCCAGCAACATGTCTGCAGGGATATCTTCAAGCATTCCCACCAGTAAATCACTTTCCATATCTTCCCACTCCACATGAACCTTAGCCAGGGGCACAGGGAACCTCTGCAGCCCCAACCCCTTAATGTGGGTCGTCTGCCCCGTCAGAACACTAGCATCTGGAACCACACTCGGTCGAACCAGAGAGAACTGAGCCACTGTATCCCTCCACCCCAGACACTCTATACCATCAATCTTGATAACCTTTATGTGTTCCCTGTCCGCTTCACTAGGCCCCATGTCCACCAAGCTGGTGTGATAAGAGGTAGGAGTGCCCTCTGGGGCCTCAGGGCTGAGGGCAACTGAGCTAACCTGGGACAAGGGTGGTTTACTCTCCGTTAATTTGGGACAGCTGCTTCTCAGGTGCCTTGGGGAATTGCAGTGAAAGCACCTTCTGGGATCCCCTACTTGTGCAGGAAACTTGGGACAAGTAACAAGGGAATGGGGAGGTGAATGCCCAGCCTCCTTTTTCCCAGGGGTAAAGCGGTAATTCTGTTTTTCCCCCAACCCTGTACCCCTCTGCCAGTGGCTTGTTTGACTGCAGCTTGTGCTTGCTCATAAGAGTCTGCATACCCAGCTAATTCACCCACTGCATTTACCTTTTTGTCCCACAAATACTGTTTTACATCATCACTGCACATATTCAGGAATTGTTCCTGAGTAACCAGATCACACATCCCTTCAAAGCTTGTAATGCCTTCCTCCCCCCCCACCCCGCACCCACTTATCTACCAAATCTCTCATTTCATTGGCATAAGTCACATTACTCCTGAATTTAACCCTGGGTTTCAGGTGCAACCTGAAACTGTTTCAAAACTAGTTCCTTAAATTTACCATAGTTTGAAGCATCATCAGTAGGCATCTTATTGAATATGTCCAGAGCTCTGCCAGTCAATTTTGCTATCAATGTGGTCATCTTCTGATCTTCAGGGATGGCATGGAGGGTGCACAGTCTCTCAAAGGTGATGAAATATTTGGCAATATCTCTGAACTCGTCATACTGTGGACATAGTCACCCCCATTTGTGGATTTTTGGGGAAGTGGAGCCAGCAGGTGGAGGGTTTTGTCTCTTCAACTCCATAACAGCCAGTTCATGTTTCTGGGCCTCCATAGCCTTCTTGTGGGCAGTTTCCTCTGTCTCCATCCTGGCTTTTTCTGCCTCCATAGCTCTCCTGTGGGCAGCCTCCTCCCTCTCCATCAGTCTTTTATGTTAATTTTCTTTCTCTTTTGCTTCCAGTCTAGCCAGCTCTAGTTTGTTAGCTGCTTCACTGGTAGTCATTTTCCTGCTTTCTTCTGTGGAGCCACACCCCCTCTGCAGTTCACTGAAACTGGGATGCACTCAGCTCAGGGGATTCTTAGTTAACAGAGACTTTCACAGTGCTCACTGTTCAGCCTTTCTGGGCAATTTGCACCCTGTGCAGTTTTAACTTCTTCTGATCTTATTTATTTTGCTTCCTTTTCTGTCCCTACTTCCCTTACCTGAAATAAGCAAACAGAAAATAACAAACCAGTAACCACTTTGTTCTCCAGCCATCACACTTAAAACTCACTTAAAATCACTACCAGTACCTCCAAAGCAATCAGCTGTGCACAGATCCTGCCAACTATGCCATTGTGACGGGTTGGATCACAGAAACCCTCTTGGGAGCTGCCACCGGATGTGCCAAGACTACTTCTATCCCTGCTTTCCCTGCCAACTCAGGACTCCAGCACCCTGCCTTGCTGAGCCAGACCCTCCCGTCTGCTCCAACAAAGACCCAGGGTCTGAATTACTTACTTCAAAGCTGCAGGTTTACCTGAAAGCAGCTCACAGAAGTGTTCCTGTCTTTAACACTCAGATGCTCAACTCCCAATGAGGTCTAAACTCAAATAAATCCATTTTACCCTGTATAAAGCTTGTACAGGGTAAAACTCATAAATTGTTCGCCCTCTATGACACTGAGAGAGAGATGCACAGTTGTTTGCTCCCCCAGGTATTAATACATACCCTGAGTTAACTAATAAGTAAAAAGTGATTTTATTAAATACAGAAAGTAGGATTTAAGTGGTTCCAAGTAGTAACAGACAGAATAAAGTAATTCACCAAGCAAAATAAAATAAAATGTGCAAATCTATGTCTAATCAAACTGAGTATAGATAAGATCCTCACCAGTTCCAGAATGCTCCCTTTTACAGGCTAATCTCCTTTCAGCCTGGGTCCAGCAATCACTCTCACCCCTTGCAGTCACTGCCCTTTGTTCCAGGTTCTTCCAAGTATCCTGGGGGATGGAGATGCACTCTCTCTAGCCAGCTGAAGACCAAATGGAGGGATCTCCCAGGGGTTTAAATAGACTCTCTTGTGGGTGGAGACCCCCTCCCCCACTCCTATGCAAAGTCCAGCTCCAAGATGGAGTTCTGGAGTCACCTGGGCAAGTCGCATGTCCATGCATGACTCAGTCTTTACAGGCAGAAGCTATTGTCCACATGGTATTTTGTATGTCTCCAGGAAGACTTCTTGTGTGGATTGGAGCATTCCAAGATGCATTGTTCCCCAAGTGCTTCCTGATTGGGTACTTAACCTTGCGAATTCCTTTCTAAAGAAGCTGACCAAATGCCTTACAAAGCTTACTTAGAAATCAAGCAAGTATACGGACAATATTCTTAACCTAAAGTACAAAATATGTGTACAAATAGGATGAATAGATATAGTAGACCATAACCTTTACCGAGATATGTTACATGGCACAGGCAGCACAAAACATATTCCAGTTATGTCATATTCCCATAAAGCATTATGGGGTACAGCGTCACAACCTGCTTCATGATTTTGCTGGGGACTGAAGTGGGGCTGACTGGTCTGTAGTTCCCCGGGTTCTCTTTCTTCTTCTTTTTTTTTTTTTTTTTAAATATGGGCACTATATTTGCCTTTTTCCAATCGTCGACTCTAGGACCTCCCCGGATCGCCACGAATTTTCAAAGATAATAGCCAATGGCTCTGCAATCACATCAGCCAACTCCCTCAGCACCCTTGGATGCATTAGATCAGGATTCATGGACTTGTGCATGTCCAGCTTTTCTAAATAGTTCTTAACCTGTTCTTTCACTACTGAGGGCTGCTCACCTCCTCCCCATACTGTGTTGCCCCGTGCAGCAGTCTGGGAGCTGACTGTCTGTGAAGACCGAGGCAAAAAAAGCATTGAATACTTCAGCTTTTTCCACATCTGTCACTGTGTTGCCTCTGCCAATTCAGTAAGGGTCCCACACTTTCCCTGACCACCTTCTTGTTGCTAACATACCTGTAGAAATCCTTCTTGTTACCCTTCACATCCCTTGCTAGCTGCAACTCCAATTGTGTCTTGGACTTCCTGATTACACCCCTGCATGCTCGAGCAATTTTGTCAAGACCACTCTGTTTATTAGCACAGCGCTCTGCTATCACATTCAGATAATGTGAGCCCCATACAAGACCCAAACAGTCTTATTTATACAAGTAAAAGGGCACAAACTAAACAAAGGGACAAAGTAAAATAGTAAAAAATACCTGAGGCACAATATGCATATTCTGCTTCCCTACTAACTCTTATCTATCTAAGGCCAATGCTTCACCAATCGCCCTTAAGTACAGGACTTATTCTACCTTAATGTTTGCCTTCCTGGCACCTGAATTGCAACATTTCTCACTTCTGCTTAAAGGCACATACTGCATTCTTTAATTCATTCTATTTCTTTAATATAATTTATTTCACTTTCACAATCCCTCCTTTTGGTCAAGCTTACGCAAAGACCAATAATTACTGGGTTTCACATATTAACCGTTCTTTGTTAATCGGTGATATTTAACATTATTATATTAGCACTCTGTTTTGGGGCAGTCACCTGGGTGGCATACCTTACACAATTGTGGATACAGCAGGAGATTAACTGAAAACATACAAAAATCATTAGGCTTTCAAACAGGATAGTCACCATTCCCTGAAACAACCAGTTTTCTATGCCAGAAAAATTGAACAGATTACTTAGCCACTTTCATAAAAACTTGGCTCTTTATGGGGAAGATATGCGATTTGTTCTAAGTGACTAGCGCGATCTATTACCTCATTGGTGTCGTCAGGTATAAACACACAACATTTTTTTTTCAATGAGAGCACAGGTCCCTCCTTTGGCTGCCAGCACTATGTTCAATGCCTGGCGATTTTGGAGGGCCATCTGTCGGATCGCCCCTGTTTTCTTTGGCTAGGGTTTTTAAACTCTCCGGTTTTATTTGCACGCAGGCAGGGGGTAAGCCTTGGGCCACAGGGTCCAAAGTGGCAGAGAAATAAGCCACTGGATAGTTCTTGCCTCCGTGCACCTGAGTGAGAACTCCAAGTGCACACCCAGATTGTTCGTGGCAGAAAAGGTTAAAAGGTTTAGAGTAGTCAGGCAGCCCTAATGCAGGGGCAGAAGCCAAACCTTGTTTGAGGGAAACAAAGGCAGAGTCTGCTTCAGAGGGCCACAGCATGGGGTCAGGCACAGAGTCGAGTGAGTTCCTGGAGGGGTTTTGCAAGGGAGGCATATTGGGGAATTCATTGCCTGCGAAATCCAGCCATGCCCAAAAACTTTCGGACCTGGCGTGGGGAGTGGGGTCGGGGAAAGCTAAGGATAGCCTGGATGCGGGCGGGAGAAAGTGTGCGGGAACCCTGGGAGAGGAGAAAACCAAGGTATGTGACAGAGGCTTGACAGAGCTGTAGTTTAGAGCGAGAAGCCTTGTGACCTTTGGTTGCTAGGGCAGTAAGGAGCACTAAAGAATCAGTTTCTGAGACAGACAACGAAGGGGAACAGAGGAGCAGATTATCTACATATTGGACTAGAGTGGACCTGGACAGGGAAAACAAGGTCAGCTAGGTCTCGGGCTAGTGCCTGGGAAAAGTAAGACAGGCTTTCCGTATATTCCTGAGGGAGTGTAGTCCATGTGTATTGTTGTTCCTTGTAAGAAAAGGCAAAGAGGTACTGGGAGTCAGGGTGAACCGGAACAGAAAAGGAAGCAGAACACAAATTAACAGTAAAATGAGTTGAATTTGGTGGGATAGAAGCCAGAATCGTTGCTGGGTTAGGGACAACAGGAAAAACAGGTATGACAATTCGATTAATGGCTTGAAGGTCCTGAACAAATCATAGAATCATAGAATATCAGAGTTGGAAGGGACCTCAAGAGGTCATCTAGTCCAACCCCCTGCTCAAAGCAGGACCAATTCCCAGCTAAATCATCCCAGCCAGGGCTTTGTCAAGTCGGGCCTTAAAAACCTCCAAGGAAGGAGACTCCACCACCTCCCTAGGTAACGCATTCCAGTGTTTCACCACCCTCCTAGTGAAATAGTTTTTCCTGATATCCAACCTGGACCTCCCCCACTGCAACTTGAGACCATTGCTCCTTGTTCTGTCATCTGCCACCACTGAGAACAGCCGAGCTCCATCCTCTTTGGAACCCCCCTTCAGGTAGTTGAAGGCTGCTATCAAATCCCCCCTCATTCTTCTCTTCTGGAGACTAAACAATCCCAGTTCTCTCAGCCTCTCCTCATAAGTCATGTGCTCCAGACCCCTAATCATTTTTGTTGCCCTCCGCTGGACTCTTTCCAATTTTTCCACATCCTTCTTGTAGTGTGGGGCCCAAAACTGGACACAGTATTCCAGATGAGGCCTCACCAATGTCGAATAAAGGGGAACGATCACGTTCCTCAATCTGCTGGCAATGCCCCTACTTATACAGCCCAAAATGCCGTTAGCCTTCTTGGCAACAAGAGCACACTGTTGACTCATATCCAGCTTCTCGTCCACTGTGACCCCTAGGTCCTTTTCAGCAGAACTGCTACCTAGCCATTCGGTCCCTAGTCTGTAGCAGTGCATGGGATTCTTCCGTCCTAAGTGCAGGACTCTGCACTTGTCCTTGTTGAACCTCATCAGGTTTTTTTCTGCCCAATCCTCTAATTTGTCTAGGTCCCTCTGTATCCGATCCCTACCCTCTAGTGTATCTACCACGCCTCCTAGTTTAGTGTCATCTGCAAACTTGCTGAGAGTGCAGTCCACACCATCCTCCAGATCATTAATAAAGATATTAAACAAAACCGGCCCCAGGACCGACCCTTGGGGCACTCCACTTGAAACCGGCTGCCAACTAGACATGGAGCCATTGATCACTACCCGTTGAGCCCGACGATCTAGCCAGCTTTCTATCCACCTTACAGTCCATTCATCCAGCCCATACTTCTTTAACTTGGTGGCAAGAATACTGTGGGAGACAGTATCAAAAGCTTTGCTAAAGTCAAGAAATAACACATCCACTGCTTTCCCCTCATCCACAGAGCCAGTTATCTCATCATAGAAGGCAATTAGGTTAGTCAGGCACGACTTCCCCTTCGTGAATCCATGCTGACTGTTCCTGATCACTTTCCTCTCCTCTAAATGTTTCATAATTGATTCCTTGAGGACCTGCTCCATAATTTTTCCAGGGACTGAGGTGAGGCTGACTGGCCTGTAGTTCCCCGGATCCTCCTTCTTCCCTTTTTTAAAGATGGGCACTACATTAGCCTTTTTCCAGTCATCTGGGACCTCCCCCGATCGCCATGAGTTTTCAAAAATAATGGCTAATGGCTCTGCAATCTCACCTGCCAACTCCTTTAGCACCCTCGGATGCAGCGCATCCGGCCCCATGGACTTGTGCACGTCCAGTTTTTCTAAATAGTCCCGAACCACTTCTTTCTCCACAGAGGGCTGGTCACCTTCTCCCCATGCTGTACTGCCCAGTGCAGCAATCTGGGAGCTGACCTTGTGCGTGAAGACAGAGGCAAAAAAATCATTGAGTACATTAGCTTTTTCCACATCCTCGGTCACTAGGTTGCCTCCCTCATTCAGTAAGGGGCCCACACTTTCCTTGATTTTCTTCTTGTTGCTAACATACCTGAAGAAACCCTTCTTGTTACTCTTAACATCTCTTGCTAACTGCAACTCCAAGTGTGATTTGGCCTTCCTGATTTCACTCCTGCACGCCTGAGCAATATTTTTATACTCCTCCCTGGTCATTTGTCCAATCTTCCACTTCTTATAAGCCTCTTTTTTGCATTTAAGATCAGCAAGGATTTCACTGTTTAGCCAAGCTGGTCGCCTGCCATATTTACTATTCTTTCTACACATCGGGATGGTTTGTTCCTGCAACCTCAATAAGGATTCTTTAAAATACAGCCAGCTCTCCTGGACCCCTTTGCCCTTCATGTTATTCTCCCAGGGGATCCTGCCCATCTGTTCCCTGAGGGAGTTAAAGTCTGCTTTTCTGAAGTCCAGGGTCCATATTCTGCTGCTCTCCTTTCTTCCTTGTGTCAGGATCCTGAACTCGACCATCTCATGGTCACTGCCTCCCAGGTTCCCATCCACTTTTGCTTCCCCTACTAATTCTTCCCTGTTTGTGAGCAGCAGGTCAAGAAAAGCTTTGCCCCTAGTTGGTTCCTCCAGCACTTGCACCAGGAAATTGTCCCCTACGCTTTCCAAAAATTTCCTGGATTGCCTGTGCACCGCTGTATTGCTCTCCCAGCAGATATCAGGATGATTAAAGTCTCCCATGAGAACCAGGGCCTGTGATCTAGCAACTTCTGCTAGTTGCCAGAAGAAAGCCTCGTCCACCTCATCCCCCTGGTCTGGTGGTCTATAGCAGACTCCAACCACGACATCACCCTTGTTGCTCACACTTCTCAACTTTATCCAGAGACTCTCAGGTTTTTCTGCAGTATCATACCGGAGCTCTGAGCAGTCATACTCCTCTCTTACATACAACGCAACTCCCCCACCTTTTCTGCCCTGCCTGTCCTTCCTGAACAGTTTATATCCATCCATGACAGTACTCCAGTCATGTGAGTTATCCCACCAAGTTTCTGTTATTCCAATCACATCATAGTTCCCTGACTGTGCCAGGACTTCCAGTTCTCCCTGCTTGTTTCCCAGGCTTCTTGCATTTGTGTATAGGCACTTAAGATAACTCAATGATCGTCCCTCTTTCTCAGCATGAGACAGGAGTCCTCCCCTCTTGCGCTCTCCTGCTTGTGCTTCCTCCCAGGATCCCATTTCCCCACTTACCTCAGGGCTTTGGTCTCCTTCCCCCGGTGAACCTAGTTTAAAGCCCTCCTCACTAGGTTAGCCAGCCTGCTGGCGAAGATGCTCTTCCCTCTCTTCGTTAGGTGGAGCCCGTCTCTGCCTAGCACTCCTTCTTGGAACACCATCCCATGGTCGAAGAATCCAAAGCCTTCTCTCCGACACCACCTGCGTAGCCATTCGTTGACTTCCACGATTCGACGGTCTCTACCCCGGCCTTTTCCTTGCACAGGGAGGATGGACGAGAACACCACTTGCGCCTCAAACTCCTTTATCCTTCTTCCCAGAGCCACGTAGTCTGCAGTGATCCGCTCAAGGTCATTCTTGGCAGTATCATTGGTGCCCACGTGGAGAAGCAGGAAGGGGTAGCGATCCGAGGGCTTGATGAGTCTCGGCAGTCTCTCCGTCACATCGTGTATCCTAGCTCCTGGCAAGCAGCAGACCTCTCGGTTTTCCCGGTCAGGGCGGCAGATAGATGACTCAGTCCCCCTGAGGAGGGAGTCCCCGACCACCACCACCCTCCTCCTCCTCTTGAGAGTGGTGGTCGTGGAACCCCCATCCCTAGGACAGTGCATCTTTTGCCTTCCAATCGGTGGAGTCTCCTTCTGCTCCCTGCCCTCAGATGGGCCATCTAGTCCACTCTCCGCATTAGCACCTGTAGAGAGAACATGGAAACGATTGCTCACCTGTATCTCCATTGCTGGTGCATGGACGCTCCTCTTTCTCCTTCTGGAGATCACATGCTGCCAAACCTCCTCACAATCCTTCTGTCCCTGCTGCGCCTGCTCTGAATCTTCAGAACATTGTGGCCGTAGAAGCATCTCCTGACGTCTGTCCAGGAAATCTTCATTTTCCCTTATGCAACGCAGAGTCGATACTTGTTTCTCCAGCCCTCGAACCTTCTTCTCCAATATGGAGACCAGCTTGCACTTTGTACAGACAAAGTCGCTTCTGTCCTGCGGAAGAAAGACAAACATGGCACAACCTGTGCAGGTTACAACAGCTGATCGCTCACCTTCCATATCACCGTCCTCTTAGGAGCTTCCTCAACTGTTGCAGGAACTACTCGGAGAAACCTGCAGATGAAAGCCTCAGTGTGCTCTCCCCACGCGAACTCCCAGGCAAACTCCCGCTGTTAGCCTCTGCTGTTCGCCGCACCATGTTTTGCCTTCAGCTTTTTGAACTGGGAGGATAGGGGTGTTACAGGGACTGGAGCAGGGAATAATAATGCCTTGCTCCCGCAGGGCGGTCATAGCCGGAGCAATGCCAGCCTCGGCTTTGGGGTTTAAAGGGTATTGAGACAGGCAAGGCAGGGGTTTGGAGGAGTCAAAACTAATGCAGACGGGGTCAGTATTTAAGCGGCCTACCTCAGAGGGATGGGTTGGCCACAGAGAGGATGGGACCTGTGAAATTAGGTGTTCAAGGGACCAGGGTGGAAAGGGGGGTTTCAGACCAGTGGGCAACAAGGGACCAGAGTGGAAAGAGGGGTTTCAGACAGCAGGGAGGCCACAGAATCACTCAGAGAGGACTGGGGAATTTGTAAATAGACCCCATGCGGGGAACAGTATATGGTGCAGCCAAGTTTACATAACAGATCCTGACCCAAAAGGTTTACCAGAGTGGAATCAGAGAGAAGGAAGGCATGATCTGCAGATAGGGGACCAACCTGGACCGGTAGAGGTTCTGAAAGGGGATAAGGGGTTGGGATGCCTGAAATGCCCTCAGCGGACACGTTTTTTCCGGAGCGGGGAACCGCAGGCAGGTCAGTAGTACGAACCGCAGATAGCGAAGCTCCCGTATCGACAAGGAAAGGGAGAGACAAATCATTGATAGTTAACGCACACTCACCCGTGGGAGTGAGAGGTAGTAAAGGAGCTAAAATTTCCTGAAGTTCCCTGGCGTCCCTTCATTGCTGTGGGACAAAATAAGGCTGGGGACTGACTGGCTGTGCCGGCAGGGGATTTAGCTGGTTATTTACAGAGCTATCAGGCCGGCTCGGACATTAGTTCTTCCAATGTCTGGGCTGCTTACAGTAATTACAAACATCCCCATAACCCAAAAATCCAGTTCCACGGCCCCTCCCTCGACCCCATCCCCGGTATTTTCCCCGTCCCTGGTACTGTTTACCCTGCCCTGAATAATGCTGTATTTGCAGGGCCATTAACTGTTGGGCTGATTTGATCCTCCTTTCCTTTTAAAGTACATTGGCAGTGCTTTGCCACTGTTTGCAATTTGTCCATGGTTTTGGTCTTCCACCCAACACTTATTTGTTTTAGCATATTGCCAACAGCAGGTAGGAGGCCATTAACAAACGTATTAGCTAGGGCACCCTGTTCATTTTTATCCAGTTGCTGTATACCAGAATGTTGCAGAAAAATGTCAGTTAACCGGGAGCGATAGTCACCCGGGTTTTCTCCCGGTTGTTGCTTACAGCTGTTTATGGCCGTCCAGTTGGTTTTAGGAGTCCATACCCGAGGGATGGCTTCAAATAGATTTTTAGCTTGCTCCTTTAACTTTTTCCGGTATTCAGCATTAGGACCGGTATCTGGTAAAGTAGAGTGACGGTAAGTGGTGAGCCAATTTGCTGCTGTGAGCCATTTTTCATGCTCACTAGGGGTGAGTAGTTTACACAGCTGCAGGAGGTCTGCCTCAGGGGGTTCATAGGTGTCACATACTAACAAAAATTCCTCTGCGAATTTGGTGGGATTTTCCCGGGGCTTTGGAAAGCCTTTTACAATTGAAAGGAGCTCTGTATGAGTCCAGGGTTTATAGCTCCAAGTGGGACCCCCCATCTTGGTCCCTACTATGCAGGATTCGGAGGGGAGCCTGGATATTTTTAAGGCCCAAGTGCAAGCTTTTACAGGGCAGAGCGGGATCAGAGGAATGGGCCTGGGTGGTATCAGATGATCTGGACGGGTCTGAACTGGATATCTCTGGAAATTGTTCCTGAATCAGGTAATCTGGTGACGGTCTATTGATCCGACGCAAGGCTGCCAAACCAATTAATTCGTCTTCCTCATTATCGTCCCCAGAATCTAACAAGGAGTTTTCTTCATCTTTTTTTCACAGAGAGACAGGAGTATGAAGGGGTAAAGGGGAGCACTCGGTCTGGTGGTGGGAGAGGAGGTTTTCAATAAAGCTTTTAACTGATCATTTGAATCTTTGAGAGAGGTGAGTTTCGATTCTGTCCACCTACGATTTGCCTCTTCTCACCACTGCATGAAACAATCAACCTCTCCTCTGGCCAATTTAGTTTTAGATTGGTTGAGTTTGTCTTTTAAGATGTCCACTCGGTCCTTGTCCCAAGATCCTAACAGTGGCCACTGAGTTTTGGGATCTCCCTGAGTTGGCCTAGACCATTTTTTCCAGAAATTTACAGGAGTCTGGACCCTTCCTAAAATACAGAAAATGATCTGGCGTTCCTTTTAGGGAACTGTCCCGACTTAGATGTCTGGTTACCCATACAGGAGGACTTTACACGCACACCAATCACACAAGAAGGAAATTCGGGTTCATCAGAGCAATGCCCGGTGCAACACACAAAAGGAGCCCACAGGCTACTGCCTCAATCGCCCTTGCTTTCGCACCAAGGGTTTTACCCAAGGTGCGGTGCGGCTGCGATTTGTGCAGATTTCACTCACTCAGACCGCGGGGACAGGAACCCCTTGGTCGGCCGATCCCCGGACAGAGACGGAACCCAGACTCAAACACTCCCCAGGAGGACAGATAGACACAGAGACAGGACAGTCCTCAGTCCGGACAAAACACAGAAATAATTACCTGACCAGATTCCTGATGTCAGATCCTGGGATCCCTAGCAGAACAGAGTGGGAACCAACAGGTTCGATGGCGTAAACCTCACTGTGGTTGTGCGCCCTTCCGTTCAGGAGGAGGACCGCTCGGGCCACATGCCCAGGTGCCGGCTACCACAGTCGTCCCACAAAAACAGTCAGGAATCACACAGCCCCAGTGAAGACAGTTGGCATCTCGGTAGAACCTCCAAATTGTCAAAGTTAGAATCAGGACTCACAATTTTCTCAACACTGTTCTGTTTATTAGCACAGCACTCTGCTAATACATTCAGATAATGTGAGCCCCATACAAGACCCCAAAATCTTATTTATACAGGTAAAAGAGCACGAACTAAACAAAGGGACAAAGAGTAAAATAGTAAAAAATACCTGAAGCACAGTATGCATATCCTGCTTCCCTACTAATGCTTATCGATCTAAGGCTAATGCTTCACCAATCGCCCTTAAGTACAGAACTTATTCTACCTTAATGTTTGCCTTCCTGGCACCTGGATTGCAACATTTCTCACTTCTACTTAAAGGCACATACTGCATTCTTTAATTCATTCTATTTCTTTAATATAATTTATTTCACTTTCACAGTAAGCAGCAGGTCAAGAGGAGCAAGGCCCCTAGCTGATCCCTCCAGCACTTCTACCAGGAAGTTGTCCCCAACACTCTTCAAAAACTTCCTGGATTGTATGTGCATTGCTGTATTGCTCTCCCAGCAGATGTCAGGGTGATTAAAGTCCACTATTAGAACCAGGGCCTGTGATCTGGAAACTTCAGTTAGTTGTCTGAAGAAAGCCTTGTCTACCTCATCCTTCTGATACAGTGGTTTATAGCACATGCCCACCACAACATCACTCTTTCCTTTATGGTGCCCCTACATAAAAAGGGTATTAATCTTTCATTTGGCCTGCAAAGCTTCTGGGATGACCAGGCTGGAGAGACAGGTGCTGTTCTGTGCCTCCCAGCATCCATGATCACATTGGATACCCCACTCATTGCAGCACGAACCATCTTGGACAAACCTTTATTTGTTGAGGCTTCAAACCAGTGAATGAGTCTTCCTGCCCCCTGTTCTAGGCCCTGGCTGTCCCACCATACAGGAAACCAGTTCATGGCACTTTCCCTTGCACTTACAGTGACTCAGAGACCGAAACATTGCAGAGTCATTCCAAGCAATGATCAGCAGAAAATTTGCCCTGCTGCTTGCTCTAGAGGAAGACTTAGAAACAATGACCAACTATTTCAACACTAATGAATGAAGCAATGGACATCCTTGGGAACATCATAAGAAGACAAAACCGTGGGTCACAAATGAAATACTACAAATGTGACATTAAAAGAGAACTTAAGAGAGACAAGAACAGCACTGAGGGAGCGGATAAATACAGCGCAATTGACAGAAAGATCAAGAAAAGAATGAAGGTGACCAAGGAGAGAGAGAGATTGAAAAACAATGCTCTAAAATTGAAGTGTATCAATAATAAAAATAGCAAACCAGCCATCCGGGTTGTTAAAGATCTGACAAAGGAAAGATGGACTAAAGCTAACGCAATTCAAGGCAAGGAAGGGAACAGTCTTACAGAAGAAAGGGACATCCTCAATAGGTGGACAAACTACTGCTCTGATCTATACAGCCATCAGACAAATGGAGATCCTAGAGTCTTAGACAGCCCAGATTCGACAGAGGATGATTTTCCAATACTATGTGAAGAAGTGGAGACAGCTGTGAAATCACTCAAGAATGGAAAGGCTACAGGTATTGACAACATCCCAGCCAAATTGATGAAATTCAGAGGAGAAATAATAATAGATGTACCTACCAAGATCTGCAACAAGATTCAGTAGACCGGTGAGTGGCCCTCCATGTGGACAAAGTCACTAATCATCACTCTGCCAAAGAAAACCAAACTGCAATTGTGTCAAAATTAACGGATCATGAGCTTAATTAGCCACCCCAGCAAAGTGATGTTGAAGGTCATATTGAATAGATTGAAGCCGCAAGCAGAGAATATCATCACTGAAGAACTGGCTGGCTTTTGTGCTGGAAGAAGTACCACAAAACAGATTTTTCAACCTTCGTGTTCTACATGAGAAGTACTTACAACGCCAGCAGGACATCTACCATGTCTTTGTTGACGGGCAGAAACATGCTGGTTTCCTTTTTGGGAGGGATAGCTCAGTGGTTTGAGCCTTAGCTTGCTAAACCCAGGGTTGTGAGTTCAATCCTTGAGGGGGCCATTTAGGGATTTGGGGATTTAGTTGGGGATTGGTCCTGCTTTGAGCAGGGGGTTGGACTAGAGGATCTCCTGAGGTCCCTTCCAACCCTGATATTTTATGACTTCAAGAAGGTGTTTGATAGAGTATGGCACGAAGCTCTCTAGGCAACCATGAAAAAGTACAATGTTGGTAATAAGCTTATTCTTACTATTAAACAACTGTATGCCAAGGCCAGCAGTGCAGTTCTCATCAGTGGCACAATAGGAGAGCGGTTTCGCATCACTGTTGAGTCCAGCAAGGCTGCCTTGTTTCGCCCACACTGTTCAACGTCTACTTGGAGCACGTAATTACTGAGGCCCTAGAAGATCTCACATGCACAATCAGCATGGGGAGGGTGGCGGCAAACCATCTCAAATCTTCAGTTCACTGATGACATTGATGGCCTGGCAGGCAGTGAAGATCAACTTGCCAACCTTGTGAAACGATTGGATGAAACCTCTCCAAAATATGGCCTGGAAATCAGTGCAGAGAAAACCAAGCTGATGACAAACAAATGCGATGGGATAAGCTCACATATCCCTGTCAGTGGACGAGAGCTGGAGACAGTGAAACAGTTCAAGTATCTGGGGGCAATCATCACTGATGAAGGATTCAAGGCTGAAATTCGGGCAAGAACTGTGCAAACAGCAGCAGTGGCAAAGCTAAAGCCAATTTGGAGGAATAAGAACATCTCCCTGGAATCCAGACTGAAACTGCTGCACACATTGGTCATCTCCATTTTTCTGTATGTGTGCGAGACGTAGACCCTTACAGCAGCACTTGAACAGAAAATACAGATAGTAGAGATGAGATTTCCGTAAAATCCTGGGCATCTCCTACTTCGACCATGTGACTAATGAAGAGGTCCACAACATCATCACCCAATGCGCTGGGTCATATGAAGACCTCCTGACCATGGAGAAGTGCAAGCTGAAGTGGTATGGCCATGTAACAAGATCTGGCCTATCCAAGATCATCCTCCAAGGGACAGTACAGGGGAAGAGAAGAAGAGGTAGACAGAAGAAGAGATGGATTGACATGAGTGGACAGGACTTCGCAGAGACTCAAGCACTGACACACAATCATCAGGGGTGGAAACAATTGGTTGATTGCTCATCAGTGATGGTTCCCCAATGACCAATGCGATTATGGGAGTGGTGGTGGTGAAAGCAGTGACTCTGAGCTTCTTGGCTGTGAGCAGAGCTCTCCTTCCTCCCCAGGACTGCATGTTGAGCTAGGCTTGGCCTGGCTTGGATTCTCTTAGATCTAGGCTGTACAGTGCAGTTCTGCAAACGCTGGGGTTAGGTGGTGGCGTGGGCAGCTCGGCCCGTTGGCCTAGGCACAGGACTTAGAGCTGAAAGACTAGATAGCTTTTCACAATTGTGCTGTTGACACATTGGACTTCTCTTTACTAGAGAAATCTAATGCTGTAGGAACTGTGGTCTCCATAGCATGCTTGTAAGGGACCATGTGCTCCAACTGGAGGACATGCATGCTAAGAACTAGTTCATTCTGCGGTATGTTCAGCCTGCATCCGTCTGGTGCCAGTGTGGATGCAGACAAGCTTTTTGATTACGAAATTAGAACAATACAGAATTACCATGGCCCACATTGAGACCTATCAGCTAGTTTTTAATCCATTCAATGTAAATGTGGACTTTTCTTCAAGTGGGTGTGTTTCCAGTGGGGGGGCCACAGGAATCAGTTCTTGGCTTGGGCTACTTAACACTTTAACAGTGACCTGGTAGAAAACAATCACTGCTGAAAGTGTGCTGATGACCCAAAGATTGGGTCGTGGTAAATAAGGAGGAGGACAGGTCACTGATACAGAGGTCTGGATCACTCGGGAAGCTGGGCACAAGTAGTGTTTTAATACAACCAAATGTAAAGTCATACGCCTAGGAACAAAGAATGCAGGCCGTACTTACAGGATGGGGGGGGGGGACTCTTATCCTGAGAAGCAGTGACTCTGAAAGACTTGGGAGTCATGGGGGCCAGTCAGCTGAACATGAGCTCCCTTTGTCATGCTGTGGCAAAAAGCGCTAATACAATCCTTGGATGCATAAACAGGAGAACACAGAGTAGGAGTAGGGTGGTTATTTTACTTCTGCATTTGGCACTGATGCAATTGCTGCCGGGATCTTCTTCCAGTGTCCACAGTTCAAGACAGATAGTGATAAATTGCAGGGGGTTAAGAGACGAGCCAGGAGAATGATTGAAGGATTGGAAAACCTGCCTTATAGTGGTAGACTCAAGGAGCTCGATCTGTTTTAACAAAGACAATTAAGGGGTAACTTGATCAGTCTAAGTACCTATATGGGGAACACACTTGACAAGAGGGGGCTTGTCAGCCTAACAAAGGTATAATGAGCCACTGGCTGGAGACTGAAGCTGGACATGTTGGCTAGACATCAGGTACAAATTTTTGAGGGCAATTAACCAGTGGCACAACTTCCCAAAGGTTGTGGTGGATTCTCTGCACTGGCAGTTCTTCCAGTTGGATGTTTGAGAGATGCTATGATTCAAACAGGAACTGTTCAGGGAAAAGTCTCTGGCCAGTGTTAGACAGGCAGTCGGACTGGATCGCAATGCTCCCTTCCGGCCCTGTGATCTAGGAAGCTGCAATAGTTCGCTGGGTCCCAGGTGGCCTTTCAAAACCTTCCAGAACCACCATTTGTGGGAGCGCTGCCAGGAGCTGTGGGGTGGCTAGCCAGAGAGCACTGTAACTGGAATTGTGTAGGACAGCTAGTTCAATGGTTCTCAACCAGGGATGCACATACCCCTAGGGGTACACAGAGGTCTTCCAGGGGGTACATCAACTCAACAGGCTACGTAAAAAGCACTAGCGAAGTCAGTACAAATTAAATTTCATACAAAACTTGTTTATACTGCTCTATATAATATACACTGAAATGCAAGTACAATATTCTGTTCCGTTTGATTTATTTTATAATTATATGGTAAAAATGAGGGAGGAAGCAAATTTTCAATCATCGTGTGCCGTGACACTTTTATATTTTTAGACCTGATTTTGTAAGCAAGTTGTTTTTAAGCGAGGTGAAACTTGGGGGTAGGCAAGACGAATCAGACTCCTAAAAGAGGCAGTCGTTTGGGAAGGTTGAGAACCACTGACTTAGTGGTTGTGGAGTGTCAAAGTGCAAGCTCTTTCTGTTCTCTCTGTACATCACCTCACACAATGGGGTCCTGGTCCATGACTGGGCTCTTATGTGCTACTGCAATACAAATAATTTAATAAAGTTTCTTAAATAGTCAGCGTAGCTAATGGGAATGCATTGAATGTACTGAAACAGTTCTATGCAACTGGCTTATTTCCCTCTGGCTGCGTGATGTTGAGCAGCTCAGTGAGAGCTTGTGCCTCAGTTTCCCAATTTGTATACTGGCTGATAACCTCTAACTGCTTGGTAAAGCACTCTGAGCTGTGGCTGGGAAGAAATAGATGCTAGGTGACCTAGTCATTAGGTGGCCTGATATGTCCGTTTCTAATGCTGCAGTCTGAATCCCTGCTTGACAAGTTTCAGAGTAACAGCCGTGTTAGTCTGTATCCGCAAAAAGAAGAACAGGAGTACTTGTGGCACCTTAGAGACTAACAAATCCCTGCTTGGAGTCTCACCTCAGCCTCTTGGCATTTCAGAGTTGCCCCCGTCAGAGTTCATGCAGGTGGTGGATTCCACCTGGCTGGTGCTCAACGTCTTGTCCAACGGCAGGTCCTCCACCAGCTCCCAGGCCATAGGAGTGACGAAGATTGCCAAGTCCGTCATTGCGCCACTGGCTGAGCACAACGTCTCTGTGCTGATGCTGTCTACCTACCAAACGGACTTCATCCTGGTGAGCCCCCACCTTCTCCCCATGGCCATCCCCTGTAGCAGGCGGGAGTGTGGGTGGAGGACTCTAATTAGCCCTAAGGGGAGAGGTGGGAGAGCAACTACACAAGGAGTGTGACGGAGTAACCTTCATTAGGTGAATGGTGCAGGCTCTCCTATGGCAACAGTCTGATGAACGTATCCACCTCCAACACTGGGATGTGATTCAGAGGGTACTGGGTGCCATTCTAAGAACAGCAGAGGTCAGGCTACCCTCGCCATAGCAATATGAGACACCCTAGAAGGGTTGTGCATGAGATTTTTCCCTGCATGCTGTTCAGTTGAATGGGCAGTGAGCTAGGTGAGATGTGGGGTTAGAAGCTCACCTCTTCCTTCCTTGGGGGGGTAGAAAAGAATGGCAAGGAGACAGCAGGCTTTCAGGGGGAGGTTAAGCTGAAGGGTGAGGTTTGAGGCCTGTTGCTCTCCCCAGGTGCGGGAGAAGGACCTGCCTGTGGTGATCCACACGCTGGCCGGCGAGTTTGATATCTACAAGGAGGTGAAGGGAGAGTCCATTCCTGTTAACTGTGATGACATGAGCAACGGCTTCTTGAAACCTAAGCATGGTGAGTCCAGGATCACCCCCCTGGGCTCTCACCCTGTCTGCCCTCTGCAGAATGGAGGAGGGGTTTGAATTAACAACTTCACTGTCCCCTGCAACAGAAAACTGCCTATTGTGTGCTGACCCTGCCAGTGTGAATAGTTCTGTTCTCTGGCTCCGGCCACTCCAGCTCAGATCAGTTACTGAATGGGTCAGACTGTGGTAAACCAGGGGAGTCCCCAGACACGCCTCGTGGGTATGAACCATTTGCAGTTCAACTTAACTGGCACCACTCAGCTTTGGCCCAGTGGCCCAGCCCCTCTGTTGTGATGGACAGGCCAAAACTCTGAGTGGCATTGTGACCCAGTGTGCCAGGTCACCTTGCCACTTGGCTTGGGGTCCTCTCAAACAGAGGGCCTAGCGCAAACTGCTTTCCTTCCCGCTCCCCACCCTCCATCTTGGGCAGTCCTACTTCTGCCAGTGGTATGCACCAGGCATTACATGAATATGGCTGCGGGTGCCACTCTGGTAGACACCAGAAATGCTTGGGGATCCAGGGAGAGACTGGAGTCCAGCTAGGGGACAATCAGAAATGTGCTCTCACATGTATTAAGGTTCCATTTATAAATGGTTTATAGAGAGAATACATGTTTTTAATAAATGGTGATTTTAGTCCAATCTGTCATGCCTTCTGCTGGTTTGCCTGTAACAATGTATAGCACATAATACTGCTATCTGTAACATCTGATCTATTAACCCATTCTAATCCACTTATAAATGGAGCTTTAATAGACCATGTGACCAAAGGTACATTTTTACTGATGGCCTAGAGTAGCAGTAGCGTAGTTCTGCCACTGGAGGGCATTAGTACCTCAAGTTTGAGTTCCTCCATTGAGCACTGAGCTATCCTTAGGCTGTTCTGCGCACAGAAGCGGCTGTCTGTGCAGGTGGCTTGAGCTGGCCTGGCCTGGCCTGGCCTGGCCCCCTTGCACTGCCTACAGCATATGCTGCTCTGCTGATTTGTTTCTATTTGCTCCTTATCAATGTAGCTGTAGGAATTGAGCCCTGTTGATTTTTCCTCTTCTACATCCAGATGTCGGTCTCTGTGCAGTACCTCCTCAAGGTGGCGCTGCTGTGCATCATTGCTCACATCTGTAGTGTCTAGTCTCCCCAGGGTAAGCTGGTCTGTCTGGCCAGGTACTGATCACACAGCTCCACCCTCCTGGAGGCTGACACAACTGGTTTGAGTTCATGAGAGCTGCTTAGTGCTGCCAGCTCAGACTCCCGCTATGCTGCTGCGCCATCAGCTTCATGACATGGCATTCATCGCCATGCATAAGAAGGGTGCTTCGTGCTCTGGCAGTCCGGGCTGTATGAGTGATTGTGTTTCCTCCCAGCTGCAAGCCCTACCGTGCACCCTGTGCAGAGTCCCCAGAACAGGTTCTGCATCCTGACCGTGGCTCCTGACACCCTGCCGGCCATTGCGACCATGCTCATAGATGTCCTGTTCTATTCACACAGGTAGGCAGCTGTGCGGGGCAGTGGGAGGAGACTGTGTTAGCCCCACCCCTTAGCATAGGCATTCTCAGTTCTAAACTGCACTGCAGTGCAGGTGTGAGTACAGCTAGAAGTGGGGGGGCAGCCTCTCACCTCAACACAGGCCCTGAAGAGACGGGTGGAGGGCTGGAGTGTGGCCAAAAACCTCCAGATCCCTGAAAAATTTATGAACTACTAAAGAACCTTCAGGCACCCAAGGGCTCTGATGGGCAGGGGACCAAGGCCTTTGCAGTGCACCTGGGGGTGCCCACAATGCCCTATGGGGGCATTAGGGGATACAGTGGTGATGTCAAGCCTGCCAGCACCTGGTTTGGATGGCACTTGGGACATTGCATGCAGCACTGGGGTTTAAAGAACCTTGTCAAAGGCAGAGATGGAGAAAGGCTCTTCCCACAGGACCGCATCCCCCAGCAGAGGGTGGGCTGGAGTTCAGCCTTAGCTCAGCTGGGCTGTTGGTGGGGGAAGGAAAGGGGGGGACCTTCCTGACCAGCAGGAGGTGGATCAGACAACAAGTGCTCAAGGTGAGGGGAGATGGCTTTGTAGATAGAGCAGCTGGGTCTGACCTGGCTTGTTTCAGGGGCTGGCCCAGATCTGTTTCTCACAGCACTGGGCTAGACATGGCATCACCAGCCAGCTGGTATTAGAGATGCCAACAAGGCACTTCACTGACTCCGAGTGAAGGCACCTCTTGGGGGGCTGCACCTCTGTAACTCTCCAGGAGCCAGCCATGAAATGGCTGCTGTGTTCTGCTGTGTGCTCCTGGGGCCCAGTCTGCCTCTGAGGCTGACCCCTCTGTCCCCTGTGTGTTTGCAGCCCTCCAAAGGAAGCTGCCCCAGGCAGTCAGGATCTCGACTCCATCAGGTTCTTCGCTTTCTCATTGATCGAGGGCTATATCTCCATCGTCATGGATGCAGAGACCCAGAAGAAGTACGTACCATTCATCCACCAGAAGATGGACCCAGTGTCCTTCACCCCATCTAAAGCTGCCCACATGCTCTGAAGATTTGGCCTTGGGATTGGGAGGCTGGTGTTCTGGAGGTGTCACGTTCCCTTTGGCTCCTGCCTGCTCCCGTTCTCCCCCCGCTGTGATGTTTGTGGGAGAGGTGTGGCGTTTCTCCTCCGAACAGGGCCTCCTCTAGGAGCAGCTTCATGGGAGTCTGCCCTGGCTCATGCCAGCTAGTGGGGGAATGAGGAACGATCTTAGGGCGGGAGTGACGTACTCCATTAAACACTTCTAGGTTCCCCAGTGACCTGCTGCTGACCAGCTCCTCTGGGGAGCTCTGGCGGATGGTGAGAATTGGCGGGCAGCCACTGGGCTTCGGTAAGTGGAACAGGATGTAAGCTCTCCTGCCCAGCGGATCAGCTGCCTTAGCGCAGCATTGAGCCCTCCCAGGCTGAGATGTTCAGTAGACTCCGGGGGGCAGGGCAGGCTGTTATCCCCAGGGGATAGGTGTGCCCAGAGTGACCTGCCCAAAGTCACAGAAGCCAGTGGCAGAGCAGTCTTGAAGCCTGGGCTCCCCTGTTCCAGGTCAGTGCTGTAACCAGGGGACCATTCCTCCCATCACTAGTGGGGCCCCAGAGAGCAACAAAACATGCTGGTACTGTGGCCGCTCAATGGGGAGGAGTGCAATGGCTGTGGGCTGCCTGGCCAGGAGCCAAGAGGCACTCATTTCATGGTGTCGTCATATCAAAGTTCATAGAAGATTAGGGTTGGAAGAGCCCTCAAGAGGTCATCTAGTCCAGCCCCCTGCTCAAACCCCATTTTAGGCATGGGTTTGCCAGCTCGGTCTTAAACAGCCCAGGGCTAGAGAGCCCCTTGTCTAGGGGGCAGGGGCCCATGGGTGATAGGCCGAGGTTGTCCCTAGAGGCACTGGGCTGGTACCCACGCTGGCCCTTCTGTTCCCCTTCCTCAGATGAGTGTGGGATAGTGGCTCAGATCGCTGAGCCTCTGGCCGATGCAGACATATCGGCGTATTACATCAGCACCTTTAACTTCGACCATGCCCTGGTAAGTCGTCTCCCCTGCCCAGATCCCAGCATGCTGGAAATGAACCAGGCAAACAGATGCTGCTAATTGACCAGCTTCTCAGCCCCTTAACTGAGGAGTTCTGTCCCAGCCCCAGGGGGCGGGGGGAGCAGAGCCCCCTGCTGGGAACAGACATTCCAAGGGGATGAGGCCACCTGACTGCCTTGCTGTCTGAATAGGCCTCTCCCCATTGGCCTGCGGCTCAGTCTCCTAGCCCTGCATGGCTCCCTGGATGGTGGCATTTCAGCCTGGCTGCTCTGACACCAGCGCAGGGTTCAATGCTCCATTGTGTGGGGCCTGCTTGGGGTGGGAGGCACAGGAATGCATCTCATCCGAAGAATGAACCTCCCTGGCTCTGGCTCCGGCTCCCGCTCCCTGGCATTCGTGTCAAGCCAGGGCTGCAGCATGAGAAATGCTGGTACCAGGAATGTGTAGGGAAGTGGGAGGGACCCCAGGTGGGTCCAGGAGGACATCTGTTGCTGAACTGTTGGCTGTCAGTGCCTGCCCCACAAAGGCTGGGGGAAAAGGGGTGCTGTGAGGATTGTGGGAGCCCAGCTGCCACCTTGCCCCGAGGCTATGAAGCACCATTTCCATGTTGTGTGGAGAAGGCAGGGGATAACTAGCTTGGTCCTGATCTTGCTTTCCTTGCCAAGGGGAGGATAAATAGAGCTGGGGAGTTGGCTCTGATCCCACCTTGCAGTGGGAGTTGGCGATCCCTGTGGAGCTGCATGGGAACAGACTTCTGGGGTTCACCCAGTCCTCCCTCCAGTACAGTTGACAAGGGAGTGACCGGCCATGTAGTTCTGTCTCTGGTAACATAGCTCTGGCTTCCTCTCTCTGCTGCTAGGTCCCAGAGGAAGGCATTGACAGCATCATCGAGCTGCTCCAGAAGCGCCAGGAAAGCAGTAGATAGCTGGCATGGCAGCTCCCGTGCGCTCTGACACCTGTCCGGAAAGCAGGGCAGAGAACACTCCAGTCTCCTGTTTCTGATGGCTGGCTCCACATCAGCCTCTTGTTTGTCTTCAAGTTTCTGGGTGTGGCTTGCCTGGGGCGTGGCACGGCTCCAGCTGTGGCGCGAGCCCTGGGCTCCAGCTGGAGAGTCCTTGCGTTCTCCATGGGAGCGCCGGCTCTGACAGGCTCCCGGAGCGTCCCACTGGGGAACTGAGTGTTACCTGCCCCAGGGCTCCTTGTATCCTCAGACCCACCCCTCAGGGAGCAGAGACCACCATGAACTGGTGTTGGGCAGACGTTGCCCATCCCTGGATTGTAACTCTCCCGGCTTGCAGTCAAGCCTGTCACATTGTTTTTTTCCTTTCCTCAGAGCCTCCAGTATTTAGTATTTCATTTGTGATGCCAGGTTTAGGCAGCAGTGGGGCTCTCTCCCTAGAGGCTGGCTGGTGGACATCTCTGTGTATGTGGTAGGGGATAGGGAGTTTCTTCCCTTGACGTGTCGGGGCAGTGGCTGGCTGCATGAGAAGAGGTGCTGGGCATTGGGTTTCTAGCGGCTGAGTTGCCAAGGAAGAGGGTTGCTATGGTACAATCATTCCTGACACATGGTTAAGGGTGTGGGAGAAATGACTTGCTTGGGATTATGTGGTCTTGTAGCAGTGTTAACAGCCCTGCCAGGTGCTCAAGACAGGTGCTCAGCCTCTTGGACAGTCCTGGCTTAGTACAGTATTAAGAATTGCAGGTAACCTAAAGCATGTAAGAATGGCTCCTATTTGTAGCATGGCCCTCCCAAGGAAGGAGGAGCAGAGAGCGTGCTTGGAAATGTCGTCGTGTGACCCAACCCCCTCTGTGGCTGCCTAGCTGCACTCGGATACGATACTTTTTATTGCTTTTATAAGCCCCCTCTCCTTAGGGCAGGGGAGCAGGGATTGATTGGCCCAGACGCCCATCTGATGGGTGGGATGGTGTCTGTGCCAGAATGGGGTGTGCTAGTCAGTTGAGTTTTTAGGATTTCCAGGGTACATGCAATTCCAGGTGGGGAAGGGAGGATGGTGGGAAATATACGAATCTCCTGGTTGTGAAGCTGAGAATTTCCCCAGATTGGCACAAGACAGTTGTGGAAGAAAAGCATGTCTGCGTTGTGTGGTGGAAGTGCCTGCATTGCAGCTGGAGTGCGCATTGGGATAGCTGGAGCTACCCTTGTGATGGATGCTGAGAGATCCAGGAGCCTGGTGTGTGTTTTTTGTTTTTTTTCACATTCCCCTCAGATTGGAGTAGGAAAGCAACAACATTACCTACGGTTACAAGAGGAATCCAGGGAGGTGGAATTCCCTCTTTGTGTCTCCTGCACCCCTGTTTTCTGGGGCATTGTCATGGCAGTGGCTTTCAAGGGACCCCCTGCCGCCCCAGCCTCTGCCAAGACCTGCTGCTTCCCAGAGATGGGGGTGGTCCTCCCAAAAGTGGTGAGGTTGTCCCTCCTGGGCGGCCAGGAAAGCCGCCTCTAGGTGAATGAGTAGCTTGTTACCATATAGATATCTTCCTTGTTTCTGCAAGGGAGTGGCTGTTAATCTCCAGTTCATCGCAAGGGCACTCTTCCCCTCAAAACTCATTCCCCTTTGAAGCACAGCTGTGCCTCTTACATGAGGGAACAGCTGCCAGCAGTGACTGGAAGAGATTCTCCCAGAGCCTGTTCTTGGATTTCAACCTACCGCTCAACTCTTTTCTGTGAGCCTTCAAGACAGAGCAAGCTGGGTTGGCAGCAGTAGCACTTCTCAGCCAGGATGAACACTCCCACCATGCTTAGCTTAGGAAAACCCCTGAGAAACTGCCATGGTCCACTGCCTAGTGTCCAAGCCAGGCCTGGGCTGCTGGAAGCACTCTCTAGATGGGGCATCCTGTATGCCACAGTGAAGAGTTTAGGGGTGGACTAGGCGTGATCAGGGAGGCCATGTGCAGGTTCTCAGAACAGCAGGGTGACGTGATGTAGGATCACCTTCTGGGAAAGGGCAACTGTCCTCCGCTGGCGACTCTTGTTCATCTGTTTAGTGTGCATAGGAAAGGCCTCTGGCTGCTAGCCCAGTGGCTGACTGGTTCATCCTCAAGTGACTTTATCCCTGTTGAGTTTCTTGCCGATGCAGCAAGGCGCACACCAGTTTGTGCAGCAAAACCAGATTAAGGAAATCTTCTAGTTTTTGCATTGTTTTTTTTTAATGTCAATAAATCTCCCATTTTGAAGAATGTTTGGTGGCTGCTGCTGTGTATCTGCCAGGTGTTGGAGGGGAATAACCCCTCTCATGCGCTGAGTGTCCAGCTTTGCAGTGTCAGAGCATAAACTTCAGGGGACACCGGCTTCCCTGAGGAGTGAGGCCCTGAACAAGGATGAAAGGGCACTTCACTGGTATTGCCTAGAGACAGATTTTTGGTCTCTGTAGTAAAGTTCTAACCCCTCCACTTCATTGCCAAAGGGAATGGGGACCTAGCTGTGGTGTTTCCAGCTGTACCAGAGTGGGAAGAAGGGGAAAGTAGGTAGCAGGGGTTTAGGGAAATGGTCTTTGGGCCAGCATCATTATGGATTCTCAACACATCAAGGAGGCAAGCTGGCCTTGGGGGCGGGGGGAGAGGCACACTGCAGCAACAGTTGCTCAGGAATTAAACAAGCATCTGGGGGTGGGAGCCAAATACTGATAAGCCAGCTCTTCCTTTCCTAGGAAAGGAGAAGGGCAGCTGTCTAACTGGTAATCTCTCTCTATCTCTCAGCAAATCTGCTACAGCAAGCAACAAACGACAGGCCTGTAGTTCTTAAGAAGATGGTATTACCCAATTCCCTTGTTAGTAGGTTTCACTTCTACTGCAACTGCCCTGAGTTGCTCCTAAAGTGCTACTGGGTGCTGCAGTCTAGGGCCAGGCTAATTCGAAAGCCCTTGTGTTATGATAGCACAGCCATTTGGGACATTGGAAAAGCCCCAGCATCTCCTGGTGCAAGTGGTACAGAATAAGCACTAGGACATTAAAACAGAACCAGAACATACTGGTTCTGGTGTCCTTACCAGGAGGGGAAGTCACTTTTCCTTTTAACTCCAAAATAGCTGCTGGGTCCTGCCAGGAATTCATAGTGGAGCAGAGACAACTGCAGCCCCAATGGAACATGCTGACTGGGATGGCAGTGGGTTCCTGGAATGGAGGTGTGTTCCTGTAGTGAGTGTGACAAGCACAGGGCCTAGCATATTTTTGAACCGTCTTCAGGCAGAGAACAGCAGTTCCATTCTGCAAAGGACTTTGGAACTTGGTGTCTAAATTGGAGCAAACCTGAAAATCTTAATTCTCCAAAGGAAAATTTAAAAATCATTTTGGGTCAATTGTACCATTTTCTTTCGGTTTTGACTGTTATAACATCACAAACTCTGTATCTAAATCTCTTTTTACTGAACTTCAAAATGGAAGTGTCTTTGTCCTGAAAATGTCCTAATGGGGCATTTGACATGGCTGGAACTTTTTGGTTTTCTTAAGTGAAATTTTGGCAAAACTGACTTGATTTCATGCAGCATTTTGACTTGTGCCTGAACTGCCTATTCTGCTGGACTAAGGCTCTGTCGAAGCTTCTCCCAACAGCTCTGCTGGATGCATTTGGTATAGTGGAGCTGAAAGACCATGAGCAGGTGCTAAGCTGCCTATGGCTTCTGGCTGATGTTGGGAGGAAACAGGGGAAAGCCATCAGAGCTTCAGCGGCTCTGGGCAGAGGAGATGCCAGCAAGAGGAGGATGCTGGGGAGGACAGATGAGGTGCCCTGATTCTGCCATGCGGAGCTGTTGGTAGATGTCCGAATGATCAGCGCCAGGAGGGATGGGTTGGGAGGGTAGGTCAGGTAACGTTCCATGAAAAGTCTTCCCGCAAACCAGCGTGGGGAGCTAATCCCCATCCTTCTAAAGAGCCCTGCTATTAGATTTTGTGGGGCCCCTGTATACGAGTCTTTCCTGGCAGGGAGTTTGGTGCAGGAGGGCAATTCTGCTCTGAGGTGGGGGCTGGAGTCCAGGAGGGGGTGCAGGGTCCAGGAGGGAGTCTGGGTGTGGGAGGAGGCTCAAGGCTGGGGCAGGAGGTTGCGGTGCAGGCTCTGGGAGGGGGCTGGGGTGCGAGGTGTAGGCTCTGGCCAGGAGGTGCATACCACAGGTGGCTCCCAGGGGGCGGCACAGCAGGGCTTAGGCAGCCGTCCGCTTCCGGGAGTGGCGTGGGGCCACGGCATGGAGGCAGCCTGTCTGAGCGCCCCGCTGAGCTGTGGGACTTAGTGGCCCGCAGTTGGAGATCGCTGCCTGTGATTTATTTTTGTGGATCCCCCCTCGAGCCGGGCCCTGCTGCAACCCCTAAAGCCCCTGCCTTAATCCAGCCCTGCTTTCAGCACTCTGCTTGTGGTGTGGGAGCAAGGATCAGATGTTTCATAGGGCTTCCTCCCGGGCAAGCTATGGAGTGAATTGACAGCGCCCAGTCCCCTCCCGTGTGGACACTACTAGAGCGCAGGGAAAGTCCCAGCTGGCGCTTTGACATACTAATTCCGAGGGCGATAAGCAAGAGTCTCAGAATGCAGCTTGGCTTAACAGCAGCCAGAGGGGATGTTATTGCACACAGGGCCAGTGCAACCTATTAGGTGACCTAGGCGGTCGCCTAGGGCACTAGCATTTGGGGGGCGGCATTTTCTTCTGCGGCGGCCTGATCTTCGGCCACCCCAGTCGTCGGCGGCATTTAGGCGGAGGAAGCTGGGGGGCGCGGGGAGGGCTGCCTGCAGCAAGTAAGGGGGGGTGGCATGCAGAGGAACTCCCCGCCCCTGCTCACCTCTGCTCTGCCTCCTCCCCTGAGCACGCTGCCCCGCTCTGCTTCTCTCCCTACCAGGCTTGCGGCGCCAAACAACTGATTGGCGCCGCAAGCCTGGGAGGCAGGAGAAGTGGAGCAGGACGGCTGCTCAAGGGGAGCTGCCCTGGGGGGCGCCTCAGGGCGGGGGTGGGGAGCTGCCGCAGGGCTCGGGGAGGGGTGGAGCAGAGGTGAGTTGGGGTGGGGAGCTGCCACGGGGGGGCCCTCAGGGTGGAGTGGGGCAGGGAGCTGCCACAGGGCTCGGGGAGGGCACAAGGTAGAAATTTCGTCCAGGGCACGAAACATCCTTGCACCGGCCCTGATTGCACAGCAAGCTGGTGTGTTGTGGATTCACACTGCAGTGCTGTGTAGACAAGCCCGTGATCTCCAAGGCCTGGAGGGCCCACTGAAGCCCGGGCCGGCAGCATTTATATAGCAGGCAGCCCCCCTGTTCTGTCAGGCAGTGGTGGAGGAGCTGCAGACTGCTGGGCAGTGAACGTCAGCTGAGCGAGGGACACCAGCTTACTTACAAACTGAAGTGCCAGTTACTTGCAGGCCTGTATCTCGCCTGTGGGGCTGCAGGCACTAGCAGCCTGAGGCCTTCAGTGTGGTTCCCAGGGGCTGTTGGATAGGGTTACCATATTTAACAAATAAAAAAAGGGGACCCTCCATGGGGCCCTGGCCCCGCCCATTTCCCAACCCCAGTTCCGCCCCTTCCCCGCCCCAACCCTGCCCTAATTCCGCCCCCTCCTCCCTTCCACTCCCAGCCATGCGAAAAGGGCTGCCCGAGCACTACCAGCTTCACGGTTTGCCGGGCAGCCCCCAGACCCTGCGCCCCCATCCGGTGCTTCCCCAGCACAGCTGGAGCCCGGGAGGGGAAGCGCCCAGCCAGGGGCGCAGGGTCTGGAGGCTGCCCGGCAAACCATGAAGCCAGTAGCGCTTGGGCTTCGGGCAGCCCCCATGCCTCCGGACCCTGCGCCGCCGGAGCCTGGGAGGGGAAGTGCCCGGCCGGCGGCTGGGGTCCGGAGGCAAGGGGGCTGCCTGAAGCTCATAGCGCTCGGGCAGCTCGGCTCTTAAACAGAGCCGAAGAGTCAGGGGAGGAGCAGAGCAGCCGCGGGAGGGGAAGTGCCCGGCCGGCATTTTCCCGGACATGTTCGGCTTTTTGGCAATTCCCCCCGGACGGGAGTTTGATTGCCGAAAAGCCGGACATGTCCGGGAAAAACCGGACGTATGGTAACCCTACTGTTGGAGACTTGTGCCTGTAGCTGAGGCCTTGTGACAGTCATAACAATGAGTGCTGCTGCAGGCTCCCCCTGGTGTGGGTTTTGGTGGCTGACCAATGTGTGAATTAGGACTTGGAGCCTGGGTGGGGAGAGGCAAGTGAGGCATAGAGGTGAAGGTCACGTGGAAGAGTGTAGGAGCCCTCGGCATCCAGACTCCCAGCCCTGTGTCCTAAGCCAAGGACTGCTGCCACCTCTCCTGGCTTCAACCCCCTTGGCTGTAGTGCCCCCGCTGGAGCTATCCGCAGCACAATGCCGGGTCAGCCGGCATGACAGAGATGCCTGGGTGCTGTGGGACTCTGCCTGGAGTGCTAGCCTTGTCTCCTGCTACTCCTGGCGGGGGGGGGGAGGAGAAGCACCTGTCCCCCTGTGGGCCCCGTTGAGACGAGGGTGATGGAAGGTAGATACTTGTTCTACGGAGCAGGGGCTAGATGTGAGCAAGTGCTACTTCACCGCAGCCTTCTCTCCGGTGTCCACGTGGAAGCTTTTCTCCCCACTCCATCCCATGTTATTGCCTCTCTCTTGGCTGTGTTTCTCCCCTCCCCCCTTTTGGCTGGCTAGGTGGATGGGCAGCATCAGTAGTTAGGGAAGGGGGCAGCTGCTGGCTTCCCCTTGAGGCTGGGGGCAGTGAGGATGCTGGGGGGTTGGGGGAGCTGGTGCATATGAATAACCTGTGATCTTTAGGGGAAATCCCTTGTGGTTTTATAAACTGAAATCCCCTCCCCCCAATCCTTCTGTTTTGAGGCACAGCTTGTTCTTTGCCCAAAGGGAATGTTGGATTCTGCCAAGCAGAGCTCTGGGTTCCTGGCATGTAGAGGCAAGCTTGTTTCACACGCATGGCACCTGGCTGTGAGCAGGTCAAAGCCAACTACTGCTGGTTCTGGAGAATGGAGCTAGCTTGCAGAATGGGAGCAAGAAGGCAAAGTCCTCTTGCCGTTGAGGTTTTTCTCGTTTGCTGGGAATGTTTCCCATGATCATAAACAACAGCTGGAGGGCTCACGTCCCTGTGTACTAATGAACCACAGCCTGTGATCTGATATGTCCCCTACACTGAGTTGAGTGAGATTGGGGAAGCAGTGGTGATGGGAGGTGCCCCATGCTTTACCATGAGGCCTGTCTATCCCCGCGGTCAGGTGTCTCTCACCTCGGTTACAACCTGCTGCTTCCCCCTCAGCAGCGAGTGCTGACACTCTGCACCGGAGGGAGGACCTGTTAACCACAGACTTGGCAGCCTGCTTCAGGGAAGGTGTGGGGAGCCCTGACGCCATTTCCCCAGCCACAAAGGATTTTTCACTCTTGCGGGGGATGGAAAGTATGCTCTGTGTTAGCCAGCTTTCCTGGAGGGGCAGGGCCATTTCCCAGGGCATGGTGAACTCTGGCATGCCGGGCTGGCTAGGCAGCATTAAACAACTGCAGCTGTCTTTACAGCAGTGCCACACTAGCAAATCGGGCCAGGAGAGTGCTGAGCCAAGGGCTGCGTTGAGCTAGTGGATGGATAGCCAAGGGGTTCTAGTCTCAGCCCTGCTTCAGTCCCCTTTGTCTTCTATATTCTGGGCTTGTCTACTCAAGGGCTTTAAACTGCACTAATTCAAATGACTTGTGTACACATGATGCGATTCTTCCAAGGGGCCTAACTGGCCAGGTAATAGTGTTCTATGATCCAGTTTGAAAGTGCATGAAATTCATTGGGGATTGAGGTTAGACTGTAAACTCTCAGGTCAAAGATTCTCTTACTCTGTTTAGTGCCCGATACAAGGAGGTTCTCTAGGTGCTGCTGCAATCAACATAATACAGTGATTAGTTGAAAAGGAACAAACTAGCCCCACGCTCTCAGCCTACTGCAGGGAGGAGAGCTGGCAGCCAGAAGGTGTGGTGGCCATTCCTGTCTGTGGGATGTGTCCATCCCCATCTTACAAAGAGCTGTGAGGAGTACAGGGGAGAGACACTCCATCTGCAAGGAGGCTCTGTCCCCTTGGCCCTTGCCATGACAATTTCTTCAGCTTCCATTCATAGAAGATTAGGGTTGGAAGAGGCCTCAGGAGGTCATCTAGTCCAACCCTCTGCGCAAAGCAGGACCAATCCCCAACTAAATCATCCCAGCCAGGGCTTTGTCAAGCTGGGCCTTAAAAACCTCTAAGGATGGAGATTCCACCATCTCCCTACGTAACCCATTCCAGTGCTTCACCACCCTCCTACTGAAATAGTGTTTCCCAATATCCAATCTAGATCTCCCCCACTGCAACTAGAGATCATTGCTCCTTGTTCTGTCATCTGCCACCACTGAGAACAGCCCTTCCCCCCTTCAGGTAGTTAGAATCATAGAAGTGTAGGACTGGAAGGGACCTTGAAAGTCATCGAGTCCAGTTCCCTGCCTTCACAGCAGGACCAAGTACCATCCCTTGAAGGCTGCTATCAAATCCCCTCTCACTCCTCTCTTCTGCAGACTAAATAACCCCTGTTCCCTCAGCCTCTTCTCGTAAGTCATGTGCCTCAGCCCCCTAATCAGTTTTTTTGCCCTCCGCTGGCCTCTCTCCAATTTGGCCACATCCCTTCTGTAATAGGGAGACCAAAAGTGGACGCAATACTCCAGGTGTGGCCTCACCAGTGCCAAATAGAGGGGAATAATCACTTCCCTATGGCTTGTACCCTAACAGCTCTGCTGCCCAGCCCAGGCCTTCCATGAGCCCTGTGGCTTTTGAACCTGGAGCAGAATTTTGCTGACTCTGGAATGCTGTAGATGATATGCTAATTTGCATACTACCCAGAATGCTCTCCCTATTCACACCTATTTATTGTGGGAACAGTTTGTGCTTGTGTAAGCCTAAATTCCTCGTCCACAGAGATGTGGATCTGGCTTCCCCTCCTTTTTAGCCCCCAAGCAATAACCTGTGGAGCCTGATGAGGTGATGCCAGCAGAGGGTATAAAAGCAAGTGAGGTTTAGAGTTACCTAGATCTTAAAGGAGCTAGGCTCAAAATGACATGAGGTTCCTTTTAATGGAGCTGGCCCTAAGGGTGGAGGAACCCTACATCAAGAGGCCCCGGTGGGGTTGGGAGAGGTGAGTGAAATAGTGTCAAGGAAATCCCAAATGCAGGAACTCTTGCTATGTTGCAGGTTGTCAGGCTGCTCCCCTTTTTTGCAAAATGTTCCTATTAAGGCAGCATGGAAGTGAAACTTTTGCTCGTTACAAATCAATCTAAGGTCCTTCTCTGACTCCCATTCCTAGAGTGTCTGAGCACCTCAAAAACGTCAATGCCTTTATTTACAGCCCGGTGAGGTAAGGATGTGTCATTAGTCTCATGTTAGAGATGGGAAACAGGTACTGATTTCAATGGGCGTTGGGAGTCTAAATACCTCTAAGAAGTTGGGCCAAAGTCACTTAGAAAGTCTACGACAGAGCAGGAGCTTGAAGCCAGGCCTTCCAGGGCCTAGGCTACTGCCCGAACCACTGTGCTGTCCTTCCTGTCCAATGGGAGAGTTCCCAGTGAGGTGCAATTTGGAAAATAAAACACCTCTATGTGGATCTAGTTCCCTGGCTAGCGCTCCCCCCTCCCGCTTTCCTTAATACCCCATCTGCCTTGCTGGGTGTGGAATGGAACAGGTTAATGAACTGAAGTTGTGGACTAGAGCAAAAATGGGGGGAAATGTTCAGTTTTTTGGTCAGCAGATGTGAAGCGACTGAACTGTGCAGATGTGTCGAATTTGCCCAGTTGCTTTGGTGAACCACACCCCCCAAGCACAATGTTTATGTTAACATTTTCCAGACCCACCAGTCAGACTTCGTTTCAAATTTTATGTCACTTGTCATTTAAAAAAAAATCCTTCAAAAACCAAACCAAAAAGCCCCTCAAATTCAAATTTCAATCGCAGCTCTAAGGAAACATTTTGTTTGAGTGAAAGAAAAAAATTGACCTTAGCTACCCCCTGCACCTGAACCATTCATCCCTTTGCCCCGCTCTGCAACGGCCTGGCATTCAGGCAGTGTCAGTATTGGCGTCCGCCAGAACCAACTGAGCAAACCCCCAGCCCCCATCTGAAACCCTCACTGTGCCTGTGCCTTCTCCTCTCGCAGCATTACCGCTGGTGCTGTCCTATCCCTTCTTTTAGGCAGAATGTTCTAAACCCCTCCTTGGATGAGCAGCTTTCACGGTGGAGCCAGCTTGGAAAATAAGGAGAACTTGAAGGAGAAGAACTGGGCTTGGCCCTATTATCCCTGCTGCGCCCTTTGTGCCACTATTAAAGCACAGTGAAGGCTGTTAGAGAGGTAAGGAAACTGAGGCATAGAAGGGGGAAGTGAGTGGCCCAAGGTTGCACAATGAGCCTGGGGCAGAGCTGGGGTGAGACTGGGTGTTCCTGGCTTACTGGGCCATAACATCCCTGTATCTCGCTAAGAACGTTCTTCCTCTTAGTCCAAACCTACGGCGCAATCTCAGTCCTGCGCATCTGCCCTCGCTGCTACATCCACAGGCCCGCACTCTCCTTCGCGCTCCAGCAGCGTCTCCCTGAGGCGGCAGGAGCCTGCGCCATGAGGAAGCTGGCCTGGAGCAGTGAGAGGCATGGTCTGAGGACAGGCCCGCTGAGCATCATGGGCTGCTGTTCTCCAACTCTCCCTCTTCCTCATTCCAGGGCAGTGAGTGAGCCCCCAAGCAATCCAGAGGCATTACCTCAGGGGGGCTGTGAACAGAGGGGAGAGGGTGGGGGTCATTCATTCCCAAGGCCCCCGGAGAGTCTGCTGGGCTCATTAATAACACCCATGTGGCTGTATCTCATCAGGCTGTGCCCTTGCATAGCTCGCTGTTATCTGCAGCTGTGACGTCCTCTCCTGGCCCGCGCTGCTCCACTCACCACCCAGGACGATCTGAACGTGTCATTGCAGTCGGAGCATGAAAAAGGGCCAGGATGTGACAGCACTGGGGGAGAATCTCCTGGGCCTAGAGCGAGCACTCTGCACTGCGTTCTTCCGGCCACCCCCTGCTCCTGCTCCTGCTCCTGCTCCGGGTCTGGCTGTGCGTGCTCATGCTCTGCTCTGCAGGGAAATTCCTGGAGCTCCTGGCAGCCCAGCCCAGCCCAGGCTGAGCTGAGCTGAGCGGCGTGGGAAACTGCCCACACAGGCGCTGAGCCAGAGAATCCTTTGGAGCGCAGAGGGAGGGAATGAGCCTGGATTCTTAAGTGTAATTCTCAGTGATTTGGAAATGACTGAAGGGAGAGTGCGTTATCCCTGCGCATCACCGGCGTGCGGGGGCCTGAGAGGAGCTAGCTAGACTGCTGCTGCTAAGGGCCCTGAAATCGAGGATGTGCCTCTGTTTCCATTCCCCTGCTCTACAATTGCTCCACCAGGAGCCACCCTCCCAGCACGTTAACAGCAGGCTCCCTGCACCGCTGCAGCCTCCCAGCTCCTGGGAGAACATGGCTCTGAGGCCCATTACTCAACCGAGGGACGTTCCAGCTCGGAATCTCCTGTCGGGCTTCGTAGAGCTGGTGCTGGGCGGCTCAGGCAGCAGCCAGCTGCTCCTTATGCCCTTTCGGGGCTGTGCCAGGCTCCTGTTAATCCTTGGGATCTGCATTGTGCACAACAGAGGAGAGAATTTCCCCTTGATCAGGTTAGGAGAGCCAAAGAATTGCCGTGTTTATCAATCTAGACACTTATTTTATAGGGCCCTGCTCACTGTAGGATGTGAGTGCCTTACAATCGCTCCTGGATTTTAGCCTCGCTGCCCCGTTAGGTAGGGAAGTGCTATTCTCATTTTACAGATGGGGAAACTGAGGTACAGGCTAGTTACTTGACTTGTGCAGGCAGTCTATGGCTGAGCTAGGACTTGAACCCAAGTCTCTCTCTATTAAATCATAGAAATCCAGGACTGTCCGCGATCTCCACTAGACAGTCCTCCTTACAATGCCATGCTGCCTCCAAGCCGAGCTCCAGCTACTCCGCTAGCCTGTCTCACTTGGTCCCAGACTATGATGGACTAGCCCCGGCCCCCCATGCTTCCTACCCACCATCAGCTGGCTCATTACATGGAGCTCAGCAGGTTCCCCAGTGAAGCTGATCTTTGACCACGGTAAACGGTAACAATCTGACACAAGCAATGGGTTTCCGCTGCCTGCTAGAGCCCCACCCAGCCCAAGGGCCCAGGGAGGGTGGGGGCAGATTCACTCTGGGGGGGAAGGAGAGTTCCAGACAGCCTGTCTCCTGCCCGGCCTGAACCAGTCTCCAGAGGATGAGAGATGTGGAGGGAGGGGTGTGGGAGAGGGAGGTGCAGTTTCTGGCTGACTAAAGAAAGGTGTCTGCATGGGGAGATTGACCAGAGCAGCTGTGCAGCGCATCGTGTTAGACCCCTTTCCCCACCCTGCATCTGGCTGGTCTCTTTAGCTTGTAAATTCTTCAGGGCTACTCTGCATATATGCAGGGCCTAGCACAATGGTGCCCTGATCTTGGTTGGCCCTCAGCCCCTCCTGTAATAAACACAGTTACTAACGTTGGACTACGCTGTCTATACACTCTAAAGAGTCACTTTATTCCAAAATAATTGGTGAGCTTCCAAAGTGGAGTAATTATGTTGCAATTAAATCACATTTATTCCGGAACTGTGTCCATATGGCAAGCAAATCTGCAATAACTGCTGCAAAATAGCTTAGTCCCCCCTATTGTGGTCAGTTCCCCTGTGTCATCAAACTCTCAGCTGTGCTGCTCCAAGTGGGACGATTGGTGCCCAGGGTGAAATTCAGCCCGTACCCAGAGAGCCAGCGCAAGGAGTGGGCCTTGCTGCTACCATCCCCCAACAACACCCATCAGCGTTGCACAGGGGGGATTTCATCCATTATGAATAAAATAGCCTTGGGGGAAATCATGCTGCACCCCTCTGTATCGCTGGATTCTCTCCTCCCGACAAAGTCTCTGACTCTCCCTCCTCCTCACCTCCCCTTTAACCATCATGTGTCTCAACTGCTGCCTAAAAAGGACAAATGAGAAGAGTATCATACAGCAGATGGGTGCTGGAGGGTGGTTGAGCGGCTGTAGCTCCTGCAGCCTGATGTGAATGAAGGCTGCTGCTCTGGACCTTGCCCAGTGCAATCAGTGGGGACTGGATTTAAGTAAAAACCCTAAAATTGGTTTAAAAGTCTGAGGCTCAACTCCCCACCCCACCCATGCTGAGCGAGGATCCTGACTCCTTATGGTCAGAAGCAGCATTAATGCTGATGAGTCTTGGAGTCTGTAGCAGTCCCTGTGCTAAGGTGCTGTGTGGGGGTCTCTCATGGGAATGCATGGTGGGCACCTACATACAGACGTAGGTTTGGAGCTCAGGACCTTAAGCACCAATCCCTGCTCCTGGAGCTTTCATGCTCCTTTAGCACCTCAAGCCCATCTCCTGCAAAGCAAAGGGTGGGACTGGGAGGTCTAGGAACTCCCTGCCCCTACCAGGGAGAATTTGACTGGGTGCTGGGAACCTTGCCCAGCTCAGAGCATGCCATCCGGTGTGCCTGTCTCCTGAGCCGGATGCTGTGCTGATAATCCCTGCGGCAGAGGGAACAGGGATACCACTGGAGCAGACCCCCCTGGACCAGGCTAAGTGGATGGACCAGATGGGCCAGCGTGGACCTGGATTTGGGGATGGCCCCAATGAGCAGCCTGCAGAGGAAACAGGGAGCTTCAGACAGTGCGACTGCCTTCTTATCTGGAATTAAAAATGGGAGGGATTTCCAGGCTGTGCCCATGCAATTGGTATTAGACAGAAAATTACAAGCAGGGGGTTGAATTTTGCTTCTCTTGAGGGCGGAAGCTGCACCATTGCACCCCCCTTCCCACCTCCCATGGGATCCAAAATGGGTTCCAAGCCAGGGGAAAAATTAAGCAAGCAGCCAGTGATGACATTTTACTGGTGTAACTAGATACACACTTCCTGTGTGAAAGAGGGAGCAGGGAATTAGCCTTTGCAAGCATGGATGCGTATTTCAGCCTGTTGGGCTCGGTTCATCGGCATGCACGCCTGGCATTGCTGCAGTGTTTGAGCTGCCTGGATTATCAGCACCAGTGGCCATGACAGGTGGGTTTTGTTTCCTGGGTTCCATCTGCTCCTGGCATGCTGTCTATGCTCTCTAGTGTTGTCCAGTGTGGAAGGTGGGTTGTCAGAAAACTATAAGGTTAGGGTTACCATATTTCAACAATCAAAAAAGAGGATGGGAGGAGCCCCGCCCTAGGCCCGCCCCTGTCCTGCCCTAGCCCCGCCCTTGCCTCTTCCACTCCCTCCCACTTCCCACCCCCCTCAGAACTCCCAACCCTCTCCCCGCTCCTTGTCCCCTGACTGCCCCCTCCTGGGACCTCTGCCCCTAACTGCCCCCCAGGACGCCACCCCCTACCTGAGCCTCTCTGCTCCTTGTCCCCTGATTGCCCCCTCCTGAGACCCTTCCCCCATCCTAACTGGCCCCCTAGAACTCTACCCCCTACCTGTCCCCTGACTGCCCCAACCCTTATCCACACCCCCACCACCAGACAGACCCCTGGGACTCCCACGCCCCATCCAACCACTCCCCACCCCCTGACAGCCCCCCCCAGAACTCCCGACCCATCTAAACCCCTTTGCTCCCTATCCCCTGACTGCTCCGATCCCTCTCCCCACCCCTGCCCCCTGACAGCCCCCCCCAGAACTCCCAACCCCCCCCGCTCCTTGTCCCCTGACTACCTCTCCTGGGACCCCTGCTCCTAACTGCCCTCCAGAACCCCACCATCTACCTAAGCCTCCCTGTTCCTTGTCCCCTGACTGCCCCCTCCTGAGATCCTACCTGTACCCTGACTGCCCAAAACCTTATCCACACCCCCACCCCCAGACAGCTCCTCCAGAACTCCTGACCCATCCAACCCTCCCCCCTGCTCCCTGTCTCCTGACTGCCCCCTCCAGAACCCCCCTGCCCCTTCTCCGACCCCTTGGCCCCCTTACAGTGCCGCTCAGAACAGCGTGTCGGGCTCCACATGGAGCCCGACACGCTGCCGCACTCTCCAGCGGAGTGCATAGCCTGGTCCCCGCCCTCACGGAGTGCTGCGGAGCGGCGCGCTGGGCAGGGGGAGGTGCTCCAGACTGCCGGAGGCCCGTTGCGAACGGCCGGCCGCCTGCGAATGCAGGGAGGGGGAGGGAGGGAGAGAGAGGAGGGGAGTGATCTCAGCTGCAGGGGAGAGGAGGGGGAAGCGGAGGAAGGGGCCCCGTGCGAGTGGCACGATCCGTCTGGCTGCCCTGTCAGCCGTGCGTGCTCTGCATGGGGGGGAAATCCGGACATTTACAAATACCCCCCAATGCTATTTTTAACTCAGAAAAGCCGGACATGTCTGGGCAACCAGACAAATGGTAACCCTATATAAGGTAGCGCAGCATTGTATCGATTTGCCTATGAATGTTCACCCCCTCTGGGCTGGTGGTGCAGGAAAACTTCCCATGCATTACCAGCTCTGGATGGGCAGTTAGATTTTGGGCAGGGTGTACTTATTATGGCTGCTGATATAGCTAACCTGTTCCCTCCATTCGTAGCTCTGCTATTCTGTCATCAGATGCTGGAAACTCTCCTTTGCTCAGCTGACTGGTATTCCGTCCTCTGCTGGCCTCTTCCATGCTGATTGCTGTCTTCCACGGCTGTCCCAGCCTGAAATGATGTTAAAACTGAAACTAGTCATAGGGCCTTTGATAGGAATGTGATGGGTTCCCCCCGGGGTGCCACCTGGAATTGGGGTACTACTGAGCCCCCTTGACCCACCAGCCTGGGCTCCCTTTACACTATTCTGCTGTGACCAGCCTGCAGTTTCACTCACACACATACAGGTCGGGACACACCCAGCCGCAATAACATGCAGACCCTGTGATCAGCGCTGCATGGGAATGCTCCAGTTACAGAACTTCCCACCTACTCAGGCACGCGCCCCCCCTCTGGAGTGTAAACCCCAAATTATACCATCTTGCACCGCACAGGGAACTGTACAGCTTGAGCGCATGAAATTTGCTCCCTCCCTCAACGTGGAGAGGAATATACAACAGCTTTCTGCCCTGAGTTATAACTCCCACACACTGGTTTTAGACAAAGCAAAAACAAATGTATTAACTACAAAAGATAGATTTGAAGTGATTATAAGGGATAGCAAACAGATCAAAGCAGATCACCTAGCATATAAACAAAACACACAAACTGAGCTTAATATGCTACATAGATCGGATATGAATAGCAAATCCTCACCCTACGTGATGATTCAAGCAGGCTGCAGATTCTTAACGGGTAAGATGCATTTGCTTACAGCTTGGAATCCCCAGGCAGGGCCGGCTCCAGGCACCAGCGCAGCAAGCAGGTGCTTGGGGCGGCCAACAGAGAGGGGCGGCACATCCGGCTCTTGGGTGGCAATTCGGCGGCAGGTCCCTCGGTCCCTCTCGGAGCAAAGGACCTGCCGCCGAATTGCCGCTGAAGAATGAAGCGGTGGTAGAAGTGCCGCAGATCGCGATCGCAGCTTTTTCTTTTTTTTTTTTTTTTTTGCTGCTTGGCAAAAACCCTGGAGCCGGCCCTGTCCCCAGGTGTTCCATTCACAGGCTAAAAGTCCCTTTAGCCTGGGTCCAGCACTTCCCCCAGTTCAGTCTTTGTTCCTTAGCGTGTTTCTGGGAGTCTCTTTGGGTGGGGAGTCAGTGAACCACAATGATATCACTATCTTGCCTTAAATAGCCTTTGTTTAAAAACTTAGTTCCCATACCAATCAATGGAAAAACACTGATATTCCAAGATGGAGTCCAGCACCAGGTGACCTGGTCACATGTCACTGTAGTGTCACAGCAGCCATGAGTGTCTGCAGCATCCTCAGGAAGGCCCCCAGGTGGGATATAAACTTCTCCTAAGGCCTATTCTGCCCTAATGGCTCATTAACCTGAATGGGCCCTTCCCAGCCAGCCATCTAGATTGAGCCTTTTGCCTAGTGGGTGTTTCCCATGTGTAAAAACGTTTGTAATACAGATACATAGTCAATATTCCTATGTCTAGGGGAGGAGGGATAGCCTAGTGGTTTGCCCATTGGCCTGCTAAAGAGAGGGTTGTGAGTTCAATCCTTAAGGGGGCCACTTAAGGATCTAGGGCAAAATCAGTACTTGGTCCTGCTAGCGAAGGCAGGGGGCTGGACTCAATGGTCAGAGATAGGATATCTCCATTTAAAAAAAAAAAACTTCAGATACAAAAGTGTTACATGCATACAAATAGGATAATCATAGTCAGTAAAGTGTAATCTTTTCAATGACACCTCACATGACATATCTTGCATAAAATACATCATAATTATGCCATAATCATCATAGCTCTATGAAGAACATGGGGTGCAGTGTCACGAGGAACACCCCCTCCCAGTCTTTAATTGTGCTATCCTTCCGGCCCCCTGCAAGGGAGGGCAGTGCCTTTAGCTCCTGTACAGATGGGCATTGAAGCACAGACAGGCTTAGACACAGAATTGTCAAGATGTTTAGGGGTTGCTGAGCTCAGCTGTGCAACACCTCACTGATTGAGGCACTAAGAGCCAAATTCCCCTGGACAGTTCATTGGATTTAGGCACCTAGATGAGTTAGGCGTTACACTGCTGGGCACAGCCCCACCCAAATACTTTGAACAATCTGGGCCTAAGTGACTTGCCCAAGGGCATGCAGCCGTCAGGGAAGGGAATTCATCTCAGGTCTGCAAAGCTGGGACCCGCCTCCTGGGTGCACCCTCCTGGAAGCAAGACTCCAGAGCAAGTGAGAGGCACCATGTGTCGGGTAACCGAGGAAACGTGTCTGCTCACTACTGACTGCCGTGCACCCCCCTCCCTCCTCCATTTGTGCCTTGTTAGTGCTCTCCCTTGGAGCCCCCCCTGTTGAATTTAGCTTGATCTCTGGGGCTGAGAGGCTGGTCACACGCTCCAAGGGGTGGGTAATAATACTAACAGGCCATTGTAACTTCTGAGGTTTGCAGTTATTGCAGTAACAAAACCAAAGGCGGAGCTGTGATGACAGCAAACCACACACTCTGATTGTCCCCTTGCCCCACCCTTTAGCTGCCTTGGCTATTGAGATGGCCAGCTCCGTGGGACAGGGGCTGTTTCCCACTCCGGGTATGGTCAGTGCCTAGCACACAGTGGGGTTGCTGATCCTGAGCAGAGCCCCTCAATGGTGCCATACTACACATACTGTAGGGGATTTTTTTAAGCTGCACCCACATGCTCAGTTTACACATCCCTGGGTGCTAGTTAATAAAACACTTGTCACTTGCACAAAAAACAGCTGGCTAGCTGCTTTCCATTGTGATGCACTGAGCTGATCAGCTTGGCTTACAATGGCAAGAGGGAGCTAGTGATTTTGGGTGGGTCAGTTATGTGGGGTCCAACTTCAGATGCCTCCCAGAGGCCTGATTTTTAGAATGTGCTGAGCACCTGCTTGCTGCAAATCAGGCCTCTGACAGGGTCTCAGACTGGCCAAAGAAGTGTTTGTCCGTCTTTCTCTCGGGTGCTCTGTGATATGCTGCCTGATGCTGAGGCACAGGGTGCGGGACTGGAATAACTGAGCCTGCTTTGAAAAGGACGCAGGAACTAGAGCAGGGGCGGGCAAACTTTTTGGCCTGAGGGCCACATCGGGTTTCCAAAATTGTATGGAGGGCCGGCTAGGGGTAGCTGTGCCTCCCCAAACAGAAAGGCATGGCCCAGCCCCTGCCCCCATCCGACCCCCCCCCGTTCCCTGTCTCCTGATGGGCCCCCCGGGACCCCTGCCCCATCCACCCCTCCCTATCCCCTGACCGCCCCCTGGAACCCCTGCCCCCATTCAACTCCCCTGTTCCCTGCCCTCTGACTGCCCCGACCCCTATCCACACCCCCGCCTCCTGACCACCACCACCCCCGATCTCCCCTACCCTCTATCCAACCCCCCTGCTTCCTGCCCCCTTATCGCGCTGCCTGGACATCTGTGGCTGGCGGCGCTACAGCCATGCCACTCAGAGGAGCCCCAAGACAAGCAGCCATGCTGCCCGGTGGGAGCCAGCCACACCATGGCGCAGCACAGAGCACCGGGTCAGACTGGACTCTGCAGCTGCGCTGCCCCAGGAGCTCGCAGCCCTGCCACCCAGAGCATTGCGCCGGCGGCGCAGTGAGCAGAGGCTGCGGGGGAGGGAGGACAGTGGGGGAGGGGCCGGGGGTGAGCCTTCCGGGCCAGGAGCTCAGGGGCCGGGCAGGAGGGTCCTGCAGGCCGGATGTGGCCCGTGGGCCATAGTTTGCCCACCTCTGAACTAGAGAGTGCCAAGCCACTTTAAATACTCTGGTTTCAGAGTCGCAGCCGTGTTAGTCTGTATCCGCAAAAAGAACAGGAGTACTTGTGGCACCTTAGAGACTAACAAATTTATTTGAGCATAAGCTTTCATGGGCTACAGCCCACTTTATCGGATGCATGTAGTGGAAAATACAGTAGGAAGATATATATATATACATAGAGAACATGAAACAATGGGTGTTACCATACACACTATAAGGAGAGTGATCAGTTAAGGTGAGCTTTTATCAGCAGGAGAGAAAAAGAACTGTTTGTAGTGGTAATGAAAATGGCCCTTTTCCAGCAATTGACAAGGAGATATAAGGAACTGTAGCGGGGGAAAATAAGGATGGGGAAATAGTTTTACTTTGTGTAATGGCCCATCCACTCCCAGTCTTTGTTCAAGTCTAATTTAATGGTGTCCAATTTGCAAATTAATTCCAATTCATCAGTCTCTCCTTGGAGTCTGTTTTTGAAGTTTTTTTGTTGTAATATTGCTACTTTTAGGTCTGTAATTGAGTGGCCAGGGAGATTGAAGTGTTCTCCAACTGGTTTTTGAATGTTATAATTCTTGACGTCTGATTTGTGTCCATTTATTCTTTTATGTAGAGACTGTCTGGTTTGGCCAATGTACATGGCAGAGGGGCATTGCTGGCACATGATGGCATATATCACATTGGTAGATGTGCAGGTGAACGAGCCTCTGATAGTGTGGCTGATGTGATTAGGTCCTATGGTGTCCCTTGAATAGATATGTGGACAGAGTTGGCAATGGGCTTTGTTGCAAGGATAGGTTCCTGGGTTAGTGTTTTTGTTGTGTGGACAGGCCCAACAAAGAAAGTAACAGAACGCCACTAGCCATCACCTTCAGCCCCCAACTAAAACCTCTCCAGCGCATCATCAAGGATCTACAACCTATCCTGAAGGACAATCCATCACTCTCACAGATCTTGGGAAACAGACCAGTCCTTGCTTACAGACAGCCCCCAAACCTAAAACAAATACTCACTAGCAATCACACACCACACAACAAAAACACTGGGGGGGATTGCATGGTGCATGTGTGAACCACAGCTGAGAGCTGGGTGTATTTACATAGGCTGGCTTGTTGGACACATGGACACGGGAGGTGAGAGAGACCTGCCAGTCCCATCTCCCTGCAGGCAGCATATGGGAGCGTGTCTGTGTTGTAATGCTATGTGATTGCAGTTATGTTATTCAGCCACTAGATATCTCTCTGTGCTCTAAAGAGTGCCAGACAAGGGTGGTGAACAAAGGAGACACATCTGGAACTCAAGCTGTGTGGGAGGTTGTTTGTGGCTCTTTTCTTTAATAAGCACCTCTTGTTTAAGAAGCTGCTCCTTGCCCCTCAGGAGACCAGAACATGATGGAAGGTCAGTCACACTCAGGGCCTGATTCTCCACTGCCTCAAAACAGGGCTGAAGTGGTACATAGCCCTGGTACTGGCCTTTGCCCCAGGGGTGAATTTCGCCCTTAGTTCTTGCTCAGTTCTCACGTAGGCAGTGGAATCTATGGGAGATTAGCTCAGCAAGGCCTGAGAAAGGGCCTAATCAGGATGTGGCCCCTGATGCGAAGCTCATTAACCTTTCCCTTCCATATTAGACATAGGGAGCCAGATTCTGCTGTCTGGTGTAATTCTAGTGTAACTCCATTGACTGCTGTGGGGATTTGTGCCAGTGGATGGCGGTTCCCTATGTCCGGAGAACAATTTTAAAAATGATTGATACATGAAATATTAATGGTGGCGGGAATGTGGGGAGCAGGTGGTTCCACCCCCATCAAAGAACCTGCGCTGGCATGGCCATCCCTCTACCAAATGTTTACCCAACACGAATTGAACCAGATGCTTGTGAGCACCCAGCCATCTCAAGTTCCTGCTATGCAGCAGTGGTATGCAGTGCTCTGCCAAGTGCTCTCACACTCCAAAGCCCTTGAATTCCTATGAAGTCCGCCGGCTCCTTCCTTCCTCTGTCTCCCTGCCTTTTCCAGAGTCATAAGGCAGCAGTGACGTATGCCAGGAAGATTAAGAAACAAGTCACTGCCAGTGTGGTCACAGGCTCTATTTTTAACTGAATTTAGTGTTGAAACCTTCCCCCCCTTCTATCTTTATCCTGGTTCAATCAACGTAACCTAAAGACTCTGACCTCAGAGGAAAACCAGCATTTCCTTCTCTCTTTTTGGGGGCAGGACAGAGATTCTGGGTATTTGAGACCAGGATTTCCCTCCTCCCACCTGGCCTCTACTTGGGACCGCTTGTGTTTCTCATAGACGGTGACTCAGGGGGATGAGCCATCTCTGGGGAGCATTGTGCATGCTCATGGCATCATTTCAAGAGCATCATGCTTGCTTCTGGGTGTGATGGGTGTGCTCCCTACACTGGCCCTGCAAGAGTGGAATTGGGCCAGGTGGGCCCAATCAGTGATTAGGCTGCAGTAAACAGGGGAGATTTAGGCTGAAGGCAGCTAATTAGAGAGGCTCACCTGTGAGGGACAGGGGCGGCTTTTACAAAAGCTAGGGAATGGGAAGCAGATGGGGTGGCAGGGAGAAGGCTGCAGTCCCTCCCTGGGAGAAGGGAGGAATGTTTGTGGGGCTGCAGAGATGAGTTGCCTGCAGTTACTCCCTGGGAGGAGGGAGTGAGGAGACTGGCAAACCCAGAGGAATGGGGAGGGCCAGGAGGTGCTGAAGCAGCTCAGGGAACGGACCTTGGCTGCTGTGTAGAGGGTCCCGAGAGTAGAGGGGGGGCCTGGGTTCCCCTGCCAGCCACTGCGGGCATGGCACTGTGAGGCCGTGGAGCAGAAGACTGCCTGAGAGGGCTTGATACATTCCCTGGAAGGGGAAACCACACTAGTGACCTGGCTGGAAGGCTGAGTCATGAAGAGGATGCTGCGGGAGGGTGACCATAAGTCCCGGTTTTCCTAGACATGACCTCGGTTTTTGTCCTGCACTCTGTGGCTGGGCAGGCTTTTGAAATAAGAGGAAATATCTGGAATTTTTCTGCTCCAGATGTTGCAGCTCAGAAAGAGCCATCTCCACATCCTGACTGATGCCTCCCCTGCATCCGCAGCTTCTGGGTCCCACCTGCCCCAGCCCAGCCCGGACCGCCAGGCAAGTGCAGTCAAGCGCCTGTCAGCCAGACAGCCTGCCCTGCCGTGGGACCTCAGAGCCCGTCCGAGAGGGGTGACGGGGCCAGGCCCCAGTTCCCCACCTGGGGAGGGGGAGATGCTGACTGACGGGTTGGCGCTGCGTCCTGGGCCTGCCACCATGACAGGGAGCAACACTGTCCCCTATCATGAGAGTGAGGCTGCAGGTACCCCCCCAGCACTCAATAGCCCCTGCCACACCCCCAAATACACTCACATCCCTCCAGCACTCCCCGACTGTACCCTGCCTCTAGCTCCCCTTCCCCTGGCAGTGTCCTCTATTTGGGAACTTGAAATATGTAACTCTATGCTGCAGTTGCTGGAGTGAGAGAGGGATTGCAGAGGAGAAAGTGGGGGGATGTAACCACTGGAAGGGGTGTCAGCCTGACCGAGGTAATCCCCAGAACCACCCGCCAGGAGGTATCGCCGTCCAGTGGACAGTACAGCGACCCATCACACTTGGCGGCAAATACAGGCAGGAGGGTTGCCTCTCATATAAGGGGTCCATTATGGACTGGGCCTGACAAGAACCCCAAAGTGAGGGCAGGAAGGGACAGTAAGATGGCTGAACCCTGTGGCAAGGGGCTATAACAGAGACACAGCCCCTAAGGAAGGCAAAAGTGGAAATGCCCCAGCACAGACTTTCTTTGCGGAGGGAAGTTGTCCCTTACTAAGGGGGGGATGCCGGAGTTGCAGCTCCCACGGGGGGACCGGAGAAGCAGCAGGGGTGGGTATCTGCTCTGTGGGAACAGATATTAGAGAACCAGCAGAGACTGTGGGAAGCCAAAGTGTATTTCCAAGACTGTCTGGTGTGGGTGGCTGGGGAACAGCAGCAGCTGGACAGAATCCTGCAGGAGAAAAGCAGGAGACGTAGTAAGGACCAAGAATGGGAAGGGCGCTTAGGGACCAGGAGGCCGGAGGCCCATGCTGGAAGGTGCTACGGCTTTGGGAGCAGGGGCACCTGGAGAGGGATTGCTCCTATTTGGAGGGAAGGAAAGAGCCATGCCAGGTGGCTGAGACTGAGGCAAGGACCCAGAGAGCTCCATTCAGTAAGCGACTGGGTCAGAGGAGGACCTGCTTTCAATGTGGGGAGAAGGGCCCTATAACAAGGCATTGCCCCACAGGCCAAAGACAGAGAGTCAGGGAAAGGGCCAGGGTCCAAGGCAAGACGGAAAGGAAGAGCCAGGGGCCTGTAAGGAGCCCATAAGAATGGTGGAGATGCCCATGAGGCAGGTAAAGACACGTAGGTGAAACTGGGGGGAGGAGAGACCCCCAGGGAGGAAAGGAATCAGTGCAGGGCTAACACCGAGATAAGCCACATACCAGTGGGGACCCAGACCCTGGGAGCCTGGGTGCTGGAGGACTCGGTGGAGCAGAATGACCAGCTGACAGAGAAGCTGTCAACTGCAGCACGGGCCTGCCAGGAGGCTGTACAGGAACCAGAGTTCCAGCGGGAGAAGCTCCAAGGTGCTCTGGAGGAACAGGACAGGCTGCAGCTCATGGTCAGGGGCCTCAGACAGGAAAGGGATGAGCTGAGAGCCCACCTGGGGCAGGTGCAGGGTAGGTATAGGGGGGAGGGATAGCTCAGTGGTTTGAGCATTGGCCTGCTAAACCCAGGGTTATGAGTTCAATCCTTGAGGGGACCATTTAGGGATCTGGGGCAAAAATCTGTCTGGGGATTGGCCCTGCTTTGAGCAGGGGGTTGGACTAGATGACCTCCTGAGGTCCCTTCCAACCCTGAGACTCTCTGATAGGTGACTTAGAGTAGAATACCTGGTCACCCCTGGGTTGCAGTCTGAGGGGGAGGGGGCGGGGGTGATGGGTGTGCTCCCTATGCTGGCTGTGGAAGTGGGCCAAGTGGGCTCAATCAGCTGATTAGGCTGCAGTAAACAGGGGAGATTTAGGCTGAAGGCAGCTAATTAGAGAAGCTCACCTGCGAGGGAGGAATGTTTGGGGGGCTGCAGAGATGAGTTGCCTGCAGTTACTCCCTGGGAGGAGGGAGTGAGGAGACTGGCAAACCCAGAGGAAGGGGGAGGGCCAGGAGATGCTGAAGCAGCTCAGGGAAAGGCAGCAAGGTACAGGGAATGGACCTTGGCTCCTGTATAGAGGGGGGGCTACTGCGGGCATGGCACTGTGAGGCCATGAAGCAGAAGACTGCCTGAGAGGGCTTGATACATCCCCTGGAAGGGGAAACCACAGTAGTGACCTGAGTGGAAGGCTGAGTCATGAAGAGGACACTGTGGTTCCTGGAGCTGCGGAAGAGAAACTGACAGGGTGTAACCATGGGAAGGGGCCTTGGCCTGACTGAGCTAATCCCCAGAACCTCCAGGAGGCAGCGCTGTGCAGTGGTGAGTACGGCAACTCGTCATACTGGGGCTTGCGCTCTTCCTTTACACCCCCTATGAAATCCCAGCACTGGGGCTGCCATTGTCAACCAACCAAGGCCCACAGTGGAATACAACGTGCAACAGACCCAAGATGATGGTCCCTACAGGAAACTTACAATGCATGGTTCCTTCCTGCAGTGCCATCCTTCCGCCAGTGGTGGTGTCAATCACTGCCGGCAGTGCAGGGCAAGGGAGGCCAAATGGAGGTAACTTTGGGGATAAAAATGACAGACATCCCTTGAAATGAAGGCAATTGGAGAGATCTGAGTACAGGCAGCTACTGCCACATGCTCCCAGCGAACAACCGACTGAGAGCTGAACAGTATGAGGACCTAGCTGGATTGACAGCCAGCGACAAAGACCAACAGCCTGTGATGAAGATCCTTGGAGAAGAGATTCCAAGGTCAGAAGGGACCACTGTAACCACCTAGTCCGACTTCCTGTATCACACAGGCCAGAGACCTGCCCCAAAACAATGCATAGTGCGGATCTCTTAGAAAAAACATCTAACTTGATTTAAAAATTGTCAGTGATGGAAAATCCACCACGACCCTTGGTAAGTTGTTCCAATGGTTAATGACCCCCACTGTCAAATATTTACACCTTATTCCCAGTCTGAATGGTAAAGCTCAAGGCAGTCTCAAAGATGGTATGCAGAGATGGAGGAGAAATGGCATGAAATACACCATATTGCAACTTTCCCCAGGGGCATCAGCAAGGGTAGAGCTCAAGACCGTTAGCACCAAAAGCACAGGTTTCCACCGCTTGAACTAAGAGAGCAACTCTGTTAGTTGCTTGTAGCAGCTCTTACTGTCTCTGTGGGTTGGCCATTCACAGGAGACCTGTCACAACAGCACTGGAGAATGTGCAGAATGAAGGAGAGGCATGAAGAGCAAATCAGCAATGATTGTTGGATGACGTGAGGGGCAGACAACAGCAGGGATAAGTTCAGAGCAGTGAAACTTGTTCAGCACTGAAAAGTTGGCCTGACGGGTCCAGAGAGCACAGAATTCTCCATAGCGTGGTGAAGTACTTATGGGGTCGGAGCCATCCCCAAGAGATTGTCCCGTCTGCATGTATGCTAAACCCAGGAAAAGTGACAATCAGCTGCCTCTTAGGAACCGTGGCCATCTTAAGATTTCCTTCAAGCCTGTGTTACCTATTTAACCACCAGGCAGGGCCAGGTTCTGCGCTGGAGAGCAAAGGCCCCGATCCTCAAAGGTATCTAGGTTCCTAACTCCCACTGATTTCCAGGGACTTTAGGAGCCTAAATACCTCTTCATAGCTGGGCCCAAGCATTCTCAGGCTGTGCTCTGTGGCTCAGCAAAGCTCTTTATGGTGGTGGGCCTCAGAATGAGTGGTTGTGAGAACTAGCCAACTTTCTCCCATGCAGTGACTCACAGGAAGAATAGGTTGGAAATACTATTATAATACCTATAGGAATTGTCGTCTAGTACCCTATTGCATCATTGTTCCATCCTGCCTGGTCTATCCTTCCTCTTGATAAGAAGGAATGTTTCTTCTCTGGACACCCACTCCCACCAAAAGCGTATGACTTGAAGCAGGCCAGTTGTTATTCTTCTGCAACATCTAGATCTAGAATAAAAGTAGGTTCAAATGTTCTCCCATTCATAAAACTGCTGCACCTCTTTTCAAATCCTGTTGAACCCTTTGCTGCATTGATTTGCAGACAGGTAAACTGAGGCACCGAGCAGTCAATTGATTTGCCTGTGCAGTGAGTCAGTGGCAGAGCTGAGATAGATGTATTTCTCAAGTGCCATTTCCCAGGCTTAAACACTAGATCATGTTCCCAGAAACAGGGTGGCTTGCCCTTTAAGGGCTGGAGGCCTGGGGCCAACCAATCTTAGGTTACTAAGAAGGCCCATCTGAGCAGGGACCAGCTGATCCCTCTAGAAAGAGCAGCAGGAAGCCTCAGTGGTGAATGCTCAGGTGGAGCACAGAGGCTGCTGGGAGTGAGAAGCAGCAAATTTGGCAGTGACCCGGTATGAGGGAAAATGGATGGACTTGAGAACTTCAATTTAATAAACCAGAACCTCAAAGGGGCTGTGAATGGACAGAGGGTCTGAGAGTTACTGACAAAGTTCCTTGAATGGGGAGACTGAGGTAGCTGCTGCTTTCAGGGTTGTGCTGAGGGGGTGGCTATACCGACATTCCCTGCCTGTAAAGATGCAGCAAACAGGGGGCACCTTTGGTTGTGTTAAACCTTGTGAGTCAGATTTCTGGGGGGGTTGTTTGTTCCTCAAATCCCTAAGTGAGCCTGGTTCACGTCTGCCTTTCATTTCCTGCAAGAGGAGGCTGGGCAGCGCAGGAGGAATGGGGCTGGATTTGACTCATCTCGGTGACAGACAAGGGAGAACAAAAAGGGCTCCACTAAAAAAGAGGTTCAATATTGCAAACTTGCCATTTTGGCACCAGTCTCATGATATCTGATGTTTTACGAAGGCTCCGATCAGCTTCCTCTTTGGAAATGTGACAATCTGTCCTGCAGACTGCAAATAAATGTTACTCTTTCAACACACCAGTCAGGAGATGATATGAGAATCTCAGATTTGATTTAAAAAAAAAAAAGTCTAGCCCTTGTGGTTGTGACAAAAAGCACGAAGCCGTGGCCTAGTGGCTCCAGTGCCAAAAGGCAAAGAAAGAGATGCCAAACCATGGACATTTTTTAAAAAATCTCATGGTTTTTTTAAAGACTGTCTCGGGATTTTTGCACGTTTGGGATTGGCAACACTGGGACTCAAATAGGGCAGCTGGGTTTTGCAAAATTGAGCCCCAACGTGGTTTGAATGGAATCTCCGCTCAGAGGAGCTTATGCTGTGATATGATACAACCTGGAGAATCCATCCTCTGTGACCTGCAGGAAGTGATCCTGGGAGCCCCTGCAGGTGACTTTGGGTCAAATATGGCAGTGGGGATGCTCTGCTTAGTTCTTATCAATTAAAAAAAAAATCTCTGTATTCAGTTGTATCCGGACGAAATGGAACAATTTGGAAAAGACACCATACGCTGGCAGCACAATGGATTTCAGGGGGGAGAGAGAGAGATGAAGCTCAGAGCACAGACCTCCAAAGCAGGGGTGACAACAACAATACTGTAATACTCACAGAACTCAAAGGATTTACGGACACACTGCAAGTAATAACTCTTGCACACGCAGGCAGGACTCAAACGTGCAGCATGCTACCACCCCGCTGTCCCCCCAAATCACCTACAACAACCTAATAACATGCAAGACAACAACTTAGCAGCATATGGCACCATCAATTGGCAGGAGTGTTGTCTGCATTGATCAGTACAATAGGCAGTTCTCATTAATGGGGAAGGGAAATTAAACCTCATGCTGCAGGGCTCAAGCCGATCTCTATTAGAGTTTAGGATGAACCCTAATGTGGGGGGCAGATGATAGCACACCTGCTACGGTGGGGCTCTTACACCTTCCTTCGATGCATCTGTCACACAGCTGGGCTAGCTGGACCTCAGCTCTGAGCCAGTCTGGGGGTTCCTGTGGATGCACTCTGCCATCAAAGTTCGTAGCTATTCCAGATGAAACAAATCAGAACAATGCAAGTTAGCATCTCACTGTGTTTGGATCCACAACTACAGCTACTTCCCTAGGAGACCTCTGGAAACATTTGTTCTCTAACGCAATATAACTCTCTGGTCCAGTGTACAGGCCACGAGACTTGGTTGCTCTTTGCATCAAAGCAGTAAGAGCTTCTGAGTAACAACTACGTAACTTTTTATTTAAACAGCTTGTTACTCTGACACAGCAGAAAAGAGCCTGCAGCTCCCTGGTCCCACTGCAAACCTGCCAGCTAGCAGGAGGGTTACACTGCTGCAGCTGTATCCCTGCACAACATTAGCTGTGCCCTACAGAGTTGTGGGTTCTATTCCCAGCTCTGCCTGTAACCATGGACCAGTTACTTCTCTTCTGTGTTTCCCATTGCTCTTATTTATTTAGACTGTAAGTGCTTCAGAGCAGTGACCATCTCTGTACATGTACAGTGTGCCTCTGATCTCAGACAGGACTCAAGGAGCTGCCCCAATACAAGTAATAATAATAAAAGGAAACTGCAAGGTATAGCTTTGAATCTGCCCAATTTTTTCTCTCTGTCTCCCCTATACAATGTATGTCTTGTCTGTCCCCCAGTTCTCTGTCTGTCTTTCCCAAACTTCTCTTTATTTCACCCCCCAGGGCACTTATTCAGATATACACATGCACCCAAAGAATGTACGAGAACATTATAAAGAGAGATTTTACACTGATGAGTTCATTCAGGAATGTGTGTGTGAGAGAGAGAGGTCGCATGACATGTAGGTGGACTCCCTGTGCTCCTGGGATGTCACATGTAAGGGAAGGGGATACCACAGGCCCTCTAGCTCTCAGATCTCAGACCTTCTGGACATCCCCGGCCTGCTCATCAGCATGTGATTTGGCAGCTGTGAGAGCCAGGAAGGAAACACCTGCATGGGGGAAAGTTTGTCAGCACTTCAGTGAAATGTCTGAGTGCAAGGGAAACCGAACGAGTTTGTCATGCAGATAAGCAGCATCTTCTCCTAGCAAGTGGGCACAATTTCCTAGAATGTGATTAGGGCTTTATGGGTACAGAGCCCTTCTCTGACAAAGCTGGCCCATCACTGTGCAAAGCAGCGAAAGCACCGTCATCCTCCTGATCTGGCAAGGAAGCACAGATCCAGCTTTGCCTATGCACAGCAACAGAGGGGATGCATCCTCTGTTCAGCAGCTGCAGGGGCAGGTTGGGCCTTGAGCAATGCCCTGAATTGCACCCCTGCTTTACTGGGGCTGTGGGGCTCTGCAGGGCACAGAACAGCCAGGTATTAGAATGCCCCAGCCACACCCCTTCCCTCCTCCAGCCAATCCTTGGCCTTTGCAGGTTTGCCAACTCTCACTAGTCTCACTAAATTTGCTTGGTTTTATTTTAAAACTCCAGCCTCGAGTCATTTTCTCACCTGGAAATCTTGGCTTTCTTTAAGCACGATAGTAAGTTTCAAACCCTCATGGTTGTGGAGAAAAGCTTGAAAATGTGATTTGGGTATAACAGAGAGGCTCGGAAATCAGAAGTTTGGAACACTTAGGGTTGGCAATGCTGCCTTTCCCAGAATTCCCCCTGCCACTTGGGATACAGCAGAGGCAGCCCTAAATTGGCTTGGCGCTAGGCATAGAGGCTGGGGAGGGGTTGACAGGGGTCTCTGGCAATCCTGAACAGAGGGGGAAAGTCACTTCTCTGAGTTGTTGAGTTCAAGGCCAGAAGGGACCATTATCTCATCTCAAGGGCCTGCGAGATCACATCTCAGCCCCCACTCCTGTGCTGTAACCACAAAGCCGCCCTCAAATGCCTCAGTCCCTCCATGTTATGTTCGCTCCTTCCTGGGCCATGTTTCAGCTAAGGGCTCATGCAGCTCCATCGACATGTGCACAGTTTAGACCATCTAAGCTGACTGCTGTGAGGTTCTTGACAGTATTCCAGCTTCTTTGGGCTGAAAGGGTTAACAGGAAGAGTGATGTGCAATTTTGCTCTGTAAAGTGATTGTGTAAAAATAGTCCCTTGTTACTCACTGGGTCCACCACCCACATAATCATTATTATTATTAATTGTTTCCGGCAACACCCACTGCCCAACCTCATGGGGCGGCTTGCCCCAACCAGCTTACAGTCTGATAAAGGGCAAGACCAGGGATCCAGTGTACGGTGGCCCACTTGCTTCTCAAGCTTGGCCTTTGTGTGGCTGTCCAGATGGGGCAGACATTAGGGCTTGAGAGATCTGGGTTCAGGTTCAGGTTCAGGTTCCTGGGGCCTCCCTGTGCCTTGGCTCCTCAGCTATTCAGCGGGATAACAGCCCTGCCCTGACACACAGGAGGGTCAGGAGGGTAAATGCCTTAAGGAGGCCCCCAGAGGTTATGGTCATAGGGGCTATGGAGGAACCAGAGCTGGCAAAGTGCTCGTGGGATTCTGTGTGATGTGGGCTGGTGGCCCTTGGGGACCAGCTCAGGAAGGGGAAAGGGGTGGGGTGGCAAGACGCATGGGGACATTTATAGGATAAACAGTGCATCAGGACTGCTGTTGTTGCAGAGCATAGGGGACAGCAGCCAATGAGACAAGAAGGGGGGATGGGATGGGGGGGCAGGGGTACTCAGGGCCCTAAAGGGAAAGAAGGGAACCTGGGAGGAGATGACAGTGGGAATTCAGAGTCCTATTTGCTGACTGGATTGAGTTACCTATTCTTCCTGCAGAGCCAGTCCAGCTCTGGGAGAGGGAGCTGTGCCTATTCTGGCTCATGCCTCTGCAGAATCTATTGTTGGAGCCCCCACCTGATTCTCAGATCCCAGGCCAAGCTGGCAGGGATAGCAGCTAGGAGGGCTTGACCTGTAAACAAAGCAGGCTGGTTAGTCACTGGGACTCAATGAAGAGGGGACCCCGGGATGCTATTTTCAGAGTAAACGTTCAGAGTGGAACCACACTTGAAAGTAGGGTGACCAGATAGCAAGTGTGAAAAATCAGGACGGGGTGTGTGTGTGGGGGTGTAACAGGAGCCTATGTAAGAAAAAGCTCCAAAAATCAGGACTGTCCCTATAAAATGGGGACATCTGGTCACCCTACTTGAAAGCATAAATTAACTCTGCTCGCACTTCAACCAGACAAAGGTGGGGTGATTCTGCAGACTACAGTGGCTTGTCAATCTGCTTTTGACATAGGGTGACCAGATGTCCCGATTTTATAGGGACAGTCCCGATATTTGGGGCTTTGTCTTATATTACCCCGTCCCGATTTTTCACACTTGCTCTCTGGTCACCTATTTTGACATGAGGTGAAATTCTCTTCCTAGCGTCCAGCATGATTCACACAAAGAACGCACGACAGATAGACACACGAGGTCTGCAGGGCGTGTGTCGCACGCTGCGGAACAGATTGAGTGCGTATCAATGGAGCGTTATGTAGATTTCTTATCTCTGTCGGATGCTGGAATTGAGACACTGAGAGGAAAGGAGAGGGCGGAGCAGGAAACATGACTCAGAGGCGATGGTATAAACCATTGTAAGATAAACTTGGGGGGGGGGGCCTGCCAGGAGCGCTGCCAGCTTTTCTGCCGCCCTAGGCGGCGGAAGGTCACGCCCCGAAATGCCGCCCCCCCACAGAGGTGGCGGAAGGTCCCGCCGTTGAAATACCGCTGCGGTTGCCGCCCCCCAAATTGTAGTGCCCTAGGCGACCGCCTAGGTCGCCTAATGGGTTGCGCTGGCCCTGGGGCCTGCTTTGGTGACCAGGAGATGGCGGGGGGCTAATAGCTCACAGTGGTGTCTCTAGTGGTAGATGCTTTTCAACTATCATCAAGTCCCTAAGAGGAAGGAGGGCTTGATAAGTCACTGGCTGTATGCTCAGTAGACCTGGCTTCAGTTCCATAGTGTGCTACAAACTTACTGTGTGGCCCTGAGCACAGTCCTGTGCGTCTCTTGATCTGTCAGTGCCTCAATTCCCCATCTGTCAACTGGGGATGTTACTGCTCCCTCTCTGCCTGGTCTCTGTGGGTGGTGAGCTCTTCCTCTGTACAGCACCTTGCACAGCGGCGGTCTGATTGTGCTCGGCCCTCTAGACCCTATGTCCCTTGGGTTTGGCAGCAGCATCGGCATTCAGAGTGGAGCCAGCCCTTGTACCTGTGAGGTGCATCAGCACTTTGGAGGCAGCACAAAGACAGCAATGAGCTTAGTCCATTTCCCTGGGGCTTCTATGAAAAGTAGAGAACATCCACGCCCCCATGCCCTCCCCTGAGCTATTGCGACAGCTGCAGTCTTAGCCAACACACACTAGGATAGCAGCTAAGGGCTGTAAGAGATTCCTTGGAGCTGGGCAATATAATGCTTGGCACTCATATAGCAGTCTCCATTGCGCAGTCTCAGAGGTGGATGTCATCAGCCAGGAGTGGATTTACCATGAAACAAACCGTGTGGTGGCACGGGGCCCCCAACAACAGCAGGCCCCCCAAAATGCAGGACAAATCTCATCTGACAACCTGCCTCTGAGTACTGGCCAGTGGCGCAGCAGGGCTCAGGCAGGCTGCCTGCATGCCATGGCCAGTGGCCTCACGCTGCTCCCAGAAGCAACCAGCTGCTGGCACGTCTCTGTGCGCCCCTGGTGGGGGAGGCATCTCCACACACTGCCCCCACCCTGGGCAGCACATGGAGACCCACTGCCCCCTACCCCCCAAGGGGAACCCAGAGATGTGCCAGCAGCAGGGCTAAGATGGCTCCCTGCCTGCTCTGCTTCCCTCCCTCCGCGCCGTGCCAATCCCAGAAGCGGCTGTCATGTCCCTGCAGCCCCCGACCCGAGGCTGACTCCGCAGCTCCCAGGAACTGCGGCCAATAGGAGCTGCGGGGGCGGCGCCTGTGGACAGCGGTGCGTGGAGACACCCCCCCCAACCCTCCACCTGGGAGCTGCTGCCAGGGGAGGGGATGCCGGTCACTTTGGGAACTGTGCCGCCCCCCTGACCCTCCTGTACCCCAACCTCCTGCCCCAGCCCAGAGCCTGCACCCCAACACTCAAACTCCCTCCCAGAGCCCACCCCCACACCCCTTCTCGCACCCAAACTCCCTCCCAGATCCCGCCCCCGCACCTCCTCCTGCACCCCAACCACCTGCCCCAATCAAAGTTCCTCACTTTATTTTCATTTATTTCCCATTACTTATAATATAGGAGGAGGATGAAGAAAAAAAGAATGAAAATCAAGGTGGGAGATAAGAGAGAATGTTCTTTTTCTTGGCTGGGTCCCGAGTGGGAGTCCCAAAGATGAAGCTGCGCACAGGGCCCCACTAACTCTAAATCTGCCACTGCCTTCAGCCCATTTGATATACAGAGAAATGTGCATGATCTTCTTGAGGGCCAGATAATCCACCAGGCCAATGAAAGAGCTGGGAACCAAACCCAGGCCTCCCAGCTCATTGGCCTGTACGCTATCACATGGTCCTCTATCTGCAAGCCTGGAGCCTCAAAAGCCCCTCGACCCTGCAGGGGGAAGACTCAGTGAATAAGAAGCTGTGAAACAAACTACCCCCTTTCCTGCTGGACGGCTAGGGCCTGACAGCCCTTTTCTTCTCTTGCTGTATGGGAGTGTAATTCCATTGCAATCTAGGGAGTAACGCAGGGGCAAAGGCTATAGAGGGTGGTCTATCGCTAGGTGCTGCAAGCTGACTCTAAGCAGCATCTTCTAGGTGCCCATAGGAGGGGTAGCTTTTGGTTCAGATACAGCAGCTACCATTCTGATTTTTTTTCCTATTTAAAAATAAAGAGCTCCCCGAAATGCCGTGTAGCTCCAAAGGGTGGAGCGGACTGGTCTTCTTCTGAAGCAGCCCTCTGACTAGGCACTTGGGAAGCTGCTTGCATCACAGATGAGGTCTGGTGGGATCTCGAGGAACTTATTCGAAGAATTAGCTAGCGCGCAGAGACATCATTTCCTCTGGGTGGCCGCACAGCGGAGAACTCATTGGTGCTAGTCATTCCGTTAGCTTCTCTCTTTTTTTCCTGTCACACTGGGCCACCTCCTGCAGTAGGTGTTGGCTAATCAGTATACTAAAGAAAGCAAGTTTCCCCATTTTTGGCCATTAGCAGAGGAAGTGGCAGTGCACTTCACAGCAGGCTGCACTGAACACTTGCCACTCTGAGCATGCTGTGGAACGCGGAGACCTTGGGCTTTCTACTAGGTAGGTTACGACGTTTTCTTCCCTTGCTCCACTCTTCGGCCAATTGCTTGCTGTCATGGCAGCTTTGAAAATGTCCCCCCAGTGAGTCGCTGCCATTCTCCTTTGGCAGCAGGCTGTGATCAGAAGGAAAGGGCTGTGTAGGGTTTGGTGGAGGAGTATGTGAGAAAGAGTTAGTCCTTTAGGAGACTGAGTCACCCAAGAGAAAAATAGAACTGTGTTGCCAAACTGAAATTCAGCGGTGTTTTGCTGAATCTGTAACCTGTTCTGCTAAGCTGGGTCAGTGGAAAGTGAGCATTGGAAAGCTTTCTGGGGAAATGGCTCTTTTACTGGAAACAACTAAAAAGAAGAGTGAAAACTGGTTGCGAAAATCAGTACTTGCTCCGTCACAGAAGATACACTTTGTACGGGTCTGAAAAACATTTGCCTTAGGGTTTAGCTTTGCAGTTCTTACACCCTAGGTTTGGGGGGCGTGAGCTGCTGTACAAGGGAGTTTGGGGGCACTGGCTGGCATAGAGGGGACTGCCATTGGGTTTAGTCTTGGTTTTGGGAATGAGAGATGGTGCTTTTTGCCTCTGAGTTGTTGGTTTGAGACCAGCCACTACTGGTACCAACCCCAAGTGGTTTCTATTGCATGGATGTTCCATGGCATCTGTGAATGGAGCTTGGTGGGTCTCTCTAAAGGTTCTAGCAGGCGAGGAAGGTGTTCTTGTGTCAGCAGAACTGTAGGCAGCCTCCACAAAGAGATCTCGGGTGGGAGGTTATAGCAATCTCTTCTCTTCCCCCATAGAGCAGATCCTTCCACATCAGGTGGTTTGATGGGATGCAGTTTGTGCCTGTCTGTGGACAGCTTAGGGAGTCCCAAAGTAGTCAGTCTGGTGCCTTTCACCATCATTTAGCCCAGAGATATGTAGAGATGGCTGGGGCCTGACTCAGCCCTTTTCTTCTTTGGCTGTATGGGAGCCAGGCAGCTTTCATATGGAGCCAGGCAGCTGTAGACTAGGTCTAGGACTTGATTTGACAGACACATGGGCATGATCTGGGACCAGAGGGAGATCAGCCAGTAGCTGTCTCTTCCTTAACTGCTGACAGGAGGTAAAAGTTCAGCATGAGGTGACTCCTGGCTACAAGTGGCACCTGTAGGATCCGTGTATGAAGGCTAAGTGGGCCAGCACAGAGCTGAAAACTGTGTCAATATGTAACAATCCTGTTCCATCGCTCACATACCTCCACTACAGCCAGCTTCAAGTGGCACAAGGGCTGGAGAGGTTCCTACCACATTAGCCTTCTCCACAGGTTAAATTTTCAAAAGCACCTAAGTCCCGAGGTGAAATTCTACTGTATGGCCCAGAAGGACATTTGGAGAGTCGAAGGTGTCAGGGTCAAATGATGTCCTATGACACTGTGAGCAGCGCATCTGAGAATTATGTATACAAATTATCATAGCAGCAGTTATGGTGGGTTAATGGTGCGGTAGTTGTTTTAAAATGTGAGAATGCCTGCATTATATGCAACTCTATATTAATTATCAGAGGGGTAGCTGTGTTAGTCTGGGTCTGTAAAAAGCAACAGAGAGTCCTGTGGCACCTTTAAGACTAACAGATGTATTGGAACATAAGCTTTCGTGGATGAATACCCACTTCGTCAGACGCATGTGGGTCTATATTAATTATTAACACACACAGCAATGCTGCTAAAGAAACACACTTGGTATTTCTGGAGATTACAACTTCTTCTGCAACAGGAAAGAGCAAGTCAACTCTGTCCTTGCTAGCATCTCTGCAGCCCAGCCCCGCTGCCTTCAGCTAGCCTGTGGTGCAGTATGTTCTGGGAGATTGCTAATCTAAAAACCCAGGAGCTTCTCAATGATCTGTGTGAGCGTCAAGAGTGAGAAAAGTATCAGAGGGGAGCCGTGTTAGTCTGGTTTTGTAAAAAGCAACCGAGGGTTCTGTGGCACCTTTAAGACTAACAGATGTATTGGAGCATAAGCTTTCGTGGGTGAATGCCCACTTCGTCAGACGCAGGGTATTCACCCACGAAAGCTTATGCTCCAATACATCTGTTAGTCTTACGAGTGAAAAAAGTTCACCAAACTCAATTTCTGTCCAAACGTCACCTTCCCCAGGAGGGAGGGCTGCCTCCAGACCAGGCATAAGTGGGGCAGTTCTACCAGCGTCAATAGAGTTGGCCCCCTTTGCGTCAGGAGTGAACTTCCTCCAAGTCTTGTTTCTTCCCACCTGGGAGCCATGTGGGCGGCACTCTGAGGAATTCAAGTGCTCCCAAGATGCTGCATCTAGCAGCTCTGGCGATGGCCCTGTGGATCCTGGCTCCTAGCACTGGCTAGGAAGTGGAATTTCCATCCCGTGAAAAATTTCTAGTGTAAAAAGCTAAATTGTCCTGAATTGGGACCAAAAGTCAAAAATCTCAAATCTTTTTGCTGGAAAGGAATTCAGAAATATTTCCTGGAAACGCTCCGCGTGCCCAGGCTCCCCAGCTCTGTGGCTGCCCACCTTGCCAGCAAGGAGTTGGGCAGCCCCAGGAGCCTGGCGAACCACCTGCCCAGGGAGCAGGGAAGGCTGATAAGCTGGCTGGCTGGCTCAGAGCTGCGCAGAGCGCCTGCCTGCTTTCTGTTGAAAGTTTAGATGGATTTGACACGTTCCCATGGAACGTCCATTGCGTCTAATCATCATTTTCCAACGGAAAACTTCTGGTAGAAATCCTTTGCCGAACTCGCCTAGCTACACGGTCTGAGGAAGGGGCACCCCGCCCAGGCAGCACAGAATCATTGAATCGTAGGAGTGGAAGGGATCTCGAGAGGTCATCTAGTTCCCTGCACTCATGGCAGGGCCAAGTATTATCTAGACCATGTTTACTTCAACTGCATCGTGTCATCGAAGCCAAGAGGGTGAATGCTGAATAACCAAAGGCAGATATCACAGTGATGCGTATAAGAGAAACAGGGAGATATGTGGGTAGGATTCACAAAGATATTTAGGCACCTTCCTCTCCACCCTTGCGGGTACCTTATATCCCAGCTATTGATCTAGGGAAGTAGATATAGTTAGGGGATAGAGCATGAACAAAAGAAATTACCCTGGAACACCCCGCAGGTTTCTGCCAGGAACACTGGATTGGCATTCGCTGGCGTTGATGAGTCTGCCTCATACAGTGGTTATGGGCTGGATGGAGATGTAATTTGGGCAGTGCCCTGGCCTGGGTTCTGCAGGAGGTCAGACTAGATGACCAGAATTAAACCGTCCAACCTTAGAATCTATGAATGTTGCCCAAGGAGTTATTAGAAATCTTGGATTCTAGTTTTTCTGCAATACTTATGCAGGGGGATGAGGGGAGAAAGCAGAACCTGTAGCTTCTTAGGTCTCGTCTAGTACCTTTCAGATACCCCCAGATACCCGGCTGGGATAGTCCCAAGGGACGAGCCACTCTGTGCTTAGCCCCACAGTGTCATTTACATCTCCAACGAGCATTGCTGCTTAGACGGACAAAGGACACGTTGGGCTCCTTTACTCCAGCCTCTGGGAAATTTCGCTTGAGAGCCAGAACAGCCCCCTACTGGGGAGCCCCCAAGCAGGTCGCCTGAGCATGGGCCCCAGGGGAGAACACTGTTATAGAGCAAATGACTCAGGGCCTCATAGACATCAGTGGGAGTAAAATCAGGCCACCTATGAGCTAACAGGAAAAGAAACAACACAGGGATTTTAACTGGTTTCCTAAGGCACGTGTCAGCCTTGAGAGCAGACGCAGGGATCCTAGCTCAGTTACCCTGGACACACTAGAATCCACTTCCCAGGGACAGGTAGCCTGGCTCTCAAGTCAGTCTTTGGCCCTCCTGCACAAGCATAATGCTACAAAGTGGGGGTTGCAAACATGCAGAGGAATGTTGAAATCCAAACCAAAGATTGTTTTCATTGATGCTTTAATCACGCTGGGTCTCACTTCCCCACCCTGGGAAAATCAGGGATGACTCCTGCTTTTGCAAAGCGCTCCGAGGTCCCAGTGTAAAACACTCTAAATAGCCACGTGTTATTGTTCTTCCGCACATTGTTATATGGCCAGCTGATGCACTCAGCCATTGTCAGTGCTAAAAGAGACACTTTGGGCTCTGATCTTGCCAGCTTTCGCAGAGTGGTATGTGACCAGTAGCTGATCTGAGAGCTTAAAGGAGAAGCAATTACATGTTACTTTTTTCCTTCCAAAGAAAGCACAGAGGTTTCCAGCTAACACCTCCTTCATTATTGCCTGCCTTGATACAAGGCCTCCAATATGGGCTAAGGTATCTTGGTGTCTCCCTACCATCTGCATCAGTTGATGGGACTCTTTTCTATTCCTTTCTAGCCGTGACTCAGGGTCTCTTCATCCAATGTCTGGCACATGTAAACTCCAGCCCTGCCCCTTGCCGAGGGTGTCATCGGAATTCCCTGGACAAAATCACAGCAAAGACAAGACAGATGGAAAAGGAAGCCAAGGAGCTGTTCAGGTCCTATGTAAGTGCTGCCCTCCAGGGGGCACCTCTGGCTGGGGAGAATCTCTCAAGTGACGCCACTAAGCTCAGCATGGAGGGCACAGCTGCATCCAGCAGGGTTGGGAAAGGTGGTTGGCCCATGCTGGTAACTGCATAACTGTACCCATAAGGTGGCAGCCACAGGGATGGCCCCATGGAGTAAGCAAGGAGCTAACTGATTTCCCTGTAGGTGGAGGCCGGGTGACGTGTGTAGCACCTCATGCCCAGTACATAGGGGCCTGGTACAGCACACAGCCTCCCTCTGTAGGTCAAGCTATAAAGACTCATGCTTTTAGCTCTGGAGGTCACTAGTTCAGTCCCCAGTGTCTGTCACGAAGATGGCTGTTTCACTGACATGCAATGATGTTGGGATCCTTCTGCCCAAAAAAGGCCTGGGACCTGCTCTGTGTCCTGTCTTATTGTTGGGACAAGAGTTCGCTGGAAATACCACGTGGTAGAGTCAGCATGACTAGCTGGGATGGCAGACTGTTGCGCTGTGAGTCGTTGGAGGTGTGTGGGTGGTCTGGGGGAATAACCCCGCTGACATAGTCACCTTCCCTCCAGCTAGATTTCCCCAGAGCCCATCAGTGCTTCCCTGAGCTTTGGCCAGAATGTGTGTGTGGGAGGGAACTCACAGGCCAATGAATCATAGATCAGAGGAATGTTAAGACGTGTTTGGTGCCTCTAGCAGCACAGCTGGTGCCGTCTGGCTGGATGTACCTGACTGCCATTGTCAAAGAGTAATCACCTGAGAGCTGACTGTGGAGAACACCTCCATCTAGCTAGGCAGGCCCAAGCAGTGTAAGCATTCCCTCTGACATACTCATGTTCCTTAGAGCACCATGACCAGCACAGCCCCCAACCCTGCCATGTTGCCAGAGGAGAACTGGGTTCCAAGCAATATAGCGTGTGGGAGTTTTCTTAGATCTTAAAAGCCACAGTCCTGCCTGCACTGTATGAACATGAAGCTGAAATTTGTCCTCAGCCAACATCTCCCATTCTCCTGCTGTGGTTTAGCATGCTGGCTGCTACTCTCCACCCCAGAAGTAGCTGCATTTTCATGTTGTTGTCAAGCACTAGTACTGGATCCTCTAGTCTAGTGCAAGGACTATAGTAGAAAAAGCATGGTTCGGTAATTAAAGCACTGACCTAGGTACCAAAAAGTCTGGTTCTAGCTCTGGCTTTGTCATCAGCTCACTAATCAAGTTGCTTCATGTTTCTGTGCCTCAGTTTCACCATCTATAAAATGGCTGTAATAATATTGACCTATTTCTGTGGGCTGGTGTGACAATTAATTCCTTAACATCTGCAGAGTGCTTTGAGGTCCCACAATAGGTAGTGTCCTGTTGCTATAAATGTAATGTATTGTAGTGAATCATAGACATTTAGGCTGGAAGGGACCTCAGGGGGTCATTTAGCTCATCCCCTCATGTTGAGGCAGGAGTGAGACAATCATTGGCAGGTGTTTGTCTAAGAGGGTTTCCTTTCCTGGCCACGTAACAGTGGCCCAAGCGACTCCGTCAATCTCTCCCCCGGTGGCTGGCATTGTATCTGTTTATTTTTATTTCCAGTTGACTCACCAGGGCTTGCTTGTGTCCGACCTTCGCCGACTCTGCGATGAGGCTGTACAGTGGTTTCCTACAGAGAATATAACAGACCAGCCAAAGGTTGTCATGCTGCAGGAGCTATACCGGACTCTGGTGCATATGAAGGACGCCCTCGAGAACATCGGGAAGCAGCAGCAGGTGCTGAGCACCCCAGGTGCTGCACTACTTGACAAACTCCAAAACACCCAGTGGGCGGTGAGAGGGCTTCTCTCCAACACCGGCTGCGCCCTCTGTCTCGAGGGCGTCTCGCCCAACTCCAGGCACACCCCAGAGAGACCTGCAGCCACTAACGCTTTCCAACAAAAGATTGACGGATGCAAAGTGCTCAGGAACTGGCAGAAGTTCCTGGAGAAACTCGCCAGGGGCTCAGTGAAGAAAGCGCTGCAGGCACTCAGAGATCAAAGGAAAAGACGGAAAGGCACAAAAAGAAAGGAGGGTTCTTCACGCTCCTGAATGAGTCGCCCAGTGGGAGCCAGGGAGCCCTAGATGGCTGCCACCCAGACCTGGTATGGGGACGGAGCCAGGCTTCCGAGAAATACTTGAATGAAATACACAACTCCTGTTTAACCCTGAGAAGCGGCTGCACAGGAGCCCAGTGCAGGTACACCAGAGCCATGTCATGTTCTGGTCCCACACCCAATGTGCTAGGACGACAGTCCCTCGGGGCCAGATTGGCAAAGTGCTTGGCATGCAGCAGCCACCATTGCTCTTGGGGGTGGGAGGGATTCTCTGTTGTTCTCAAGTGGTTGGAGGGGATTCTCCTTCGCTCTCAATGGGAGCTGCTGGGGACCAGGCACTTACGGAAAGCTGGCCTGAGAGCTTCCAGGTACCTCTGCACAGCGTACAGAAGCCAAGGTGCCTTTTTTCTTATCAAAAGCACTACTGGATTCTGCAGGAATGGTTCATTGCTGCACTGTTTGAGATCCTCTACAGTGGAACAGGCTGGATTCAAATGCACAAAGAACCAGCATCTATCCCAGGGGTGGGCAAACTATGGCCCAGGGGCTGCATCCAGACCTTCAGACATTTTAATTCAGCCCTTGAGCTCCTGCCAGGGAGCGGGGTCAGGTGCTTGCTCTGCCTGGGTCCTGGAAGCAGCGGCACGGCCCCCCTCTGGCTCCTACGTGTACGGGCAGCCAGGGGGCTCCGCATGCTGTCCCCACCCCAAGCGCCACCCCCGCAGCTCCCATTGGCCAGCAAACAGGGCCAATGGGAGCTGCAGGGGTGGCACCTGCAGATGGGGCAGCATGCAGAGCTGCCTGGCCGTGCCTCAGCGAAGGAGTCAGAGGGGGACATGCCACTGCTTTCGGGAGCTGCTTGAAGTAAGCGCCACCCGGAGCCTGCATCCCTGATCCCCTCCCACACCCCAACCCCATTCCCAGTCCAGATTCCCCTCCTGCCCTCCGAACCTCTTGGTCTCACCCTCCTGCACCCCAGAGCCTGCACACCCAGCCAGAGCCCTCACCCGCACCCCTGCCCAAGCCAAGAGCCCCCTCCCGCACTCTGAACTCCTCATTTCTGGCCCCACCACTGAGCCCGCACCCCCAGCCAGAGCTCTCACCCCCTCCCATACCCCAACCCCCAATTTCGTGAGCATTCATGGTGCACCATACAATTTTCATACCCAAATGTGGCCCTCAGACCAAAAAGTTTGCCAACCCCAATCTATCCTGATGATCCAACCCTAGTTTAACCCATTTTGCCCACTTGGCTGATTTTTTCCATTGTCCGACACCTTGAGCAATTATTTACACCAATGACAAGCGAGTGTAATAAAATGCCTCTAAAACAGAACGGTAACAATTTACGCTCACTTAGCACTGGGGCAAATGATGACCCAAGGTGCTGGGCAACGGATAATCTAGTCCCAGGTATAGAAACTTAAATTATATGTGAGATTAACTGGTTATTCCAAGTCACCAGCAGCACAGAGCTGTTGGGAGGTTGACAAAGAGTATGTCTACACAGCAAAAGCTGTGCATGGGCTACCTAGCTAGCTTGAATCCAACTAGCATGAGTAACAATAGCACTGAAGACAGTGAGCTGAGTCCATGCTGGGCTTGTACTTCCTTCACTGCCATGTCTTCACTCTATTGTTACCTGCACTAGCTGGATTGAAGCCTGCTAGCCTGTGAAGCAGAATCATACCAGTCACTCCCAGGTCAGATCAGATCATGAGGTTACTGTGGCCCGGCAGCACTGACTGTCTGAGCATTAAACATGTTGTTAAACTTGGCCTGATTTTCCAGTGATTCAAAGGTCCAGTGACCCAGCCTGACTAAGTCGCTGTGCACTGTGGAGTATGTGTCTCTCCTAACCAGGATTCAACAACACTCAGCACATGACTGCTGCAGATGTTTGTTCTCTTTATGCCCCTTGTTGTGCTTTTCTAGAGGTGGTTTTGAGATCCCAAACCATGGTCTAGATCCTCAGCTGGAGTAACTTGGTTTAGCTCCAAAGACTTCAATTCACACCCACTGAGGATCTGACCTGGTAATTTGTATTGCTGTCAAAATGACTCTAGAGGAGTTTTAATTCCTCGGTATTACCTGGGAGTGGCATCATCTGCTGGTGCTGTGCTGATGTCCTAAGGCACCGTTGTGCTGTACCCCTGGAGGGTAGTATGGCACTGATGCCAACATAATGAAATGTGACCTTTGAAACACCCAGCATGCCCTGCTCTGTAATAATTTATAGATTAATATTTGTACAGGTTCTGTATTTATTATGTACAATGATTTAATTTAAAATAGCTTTGTACTGGAAAGATCTATTTAAAAATATGTTGTTTTATATATATATATATATGTATGTTTTTAATATATGTTAAAATATGAACACAAGAATATTTTATTTATGGATTTAAATGTTTTTCTCTCATGGGAGTAGGCTACCTGGGTCATTCTGATCATTCTGATAAGTCAGACCCACTTATTTTTGTATAACCAGATTGTTAATTTTATTTTAAAATATTTCATTAAAAGCAATGTTGAAATGAAATGTTGATCTGAATTGAAAAGTAGAACCATTCCATTTAGAAAATGGGGAAACAAAACATTTTGACTTTTTTGGAATTTTTTTAATGGGTGGGGTTTTTTGGTTTTTTATTTCACCAAAACAATTCTGTGAAATTGACTCATATTCTCAATGTCTGTGTCTATCTGAATCTGCATTTCTTTGCTGGGGGAAAAATGTTTTGTGAGAAAAATGTCACTAAGCTCTTTGGAAGACCTTGCTCCTTGCTGACTGGGGCAATCTCGCCTTGAAGTCAATGGGCGTTTTGCTTGCGTAAAGACTTCAGGAAGTGGCTCATCCAACTCTCTCTTTTTTCAGCCCTTGCCCATGTCCACACATTTTGTCATCCTGTAATGGAAATTAGTTCAATGGGATTCCCAGTTGCCTGCACTGTTACAAAATAGCCTCTCATTTCCCTGTTTTCCTTACTTGCAAAACTCTTCTTATCTGGCCGAGCATAAGATGGCAATCACTGAAGAATGTAGTGCAGCAGAGATAGCCCCTAGAGTGCCTGGGGGAATTTAGGGATTGCCAGACTGGCTCTGACAAGTGGTCCATCCAATTCAGTATCCTGGCTTTAACAGTGGCCACAATCAGATGCTTCTGAGGAAGGTGTTAGGATCCGTACAATAAACTGTTCATAGGGAAAGTTTCTTCCTGACTCAGAGCAGTGAGTGACTGGACTACGCCCTGAAGCATAGGGATTTATATCGCTTCCAAATGTTTGAGTTTGGGAGAGAGCAGAACTACCTGGAGCATGGTGTGATCCAAGGCTCCTCCGGCTAAGGCAGAATGCAGGTTTGCTTATTTAGCTACAGAGATAAGCCGAGCTGGAAAAGCTCTTGGATACTGTAGTGAGGGAGGTTCTACATGCATCACTGGCAGCTCCATGTTGTGGGTGGAAGAGTACACCTTTGATAGCTGTTTGTAGCCGCAACTCCCTCACACCAGCAAGTGTCACAGCAACAATAAGAGAACCGATGCTGGTGGCAGAGAGGGAAACTAGAAATCTACAGCAGTTAAATTAACTAGCCCATTACAGGTGCTGTCCTCTCCCCAACTTCTATCTTTGCTGTTCTTCATGGCCAGGAGCTGATTCTTCCTTTGCAACATATCATTATGAATGGATCATAAATCCTAAGAAACTGTCACAGTCATTAGGCCCCAGAGCAAGGTAACGAATTTTGTAAACCAAATTTCTGTTCCCTCAGGGGATTTTTGGCCACAATGTCTAGTAAATGCCAAGAATGTGTAAATGAAACAGATGTGTGGGAGGGAAGGGAGGGTCAGAGTCTAATAGTGAAAGTTAGACAAGATAGCGACTAATTAGCAATAACCTGAAAGGAAAGTAAGAACTGGTGAAAGAGCTCACAGGGGGTTACCTGTTGGAGAAAGTCTGTTTAAAAAATACAGGAGTACTTGTGGCATCTTAGAGACTAACAAATTTGGTGCCACAAGTACTCCTGTTCTTTTTGCGGATACAGACTAACACGGCTGCGACTCTGAAACCTGTTTAAAAAGTAAAACTAAAGGGCAAACTCTTCTGAAATAATCTTCAGCAGCCCCACAGCAAGAGCAACCGGTCGCGTCAGCTGCAGCCAGCTACGTTATCTGCGGAAAATCAAACACGACCCAAAGCTTAGCATTGTAACCAGGCTTTGGCCACCCAGCCTTTCACCAAGGCCACTCACACTTGCAAGGCAACTTGGGCAGGGCAAAAATTTTCCATCAAAACTGGCTGTCCAAGGAAAATGGGTTTGCAACTTAGAGATTTTTTTGAGAAAAATATCAGCTTTCTATGTAAAATTTCAAAAACATTTTGTTGAAAAACCAAAAGCCCCAAAATTGAAATATTTTGGCCAAAAGAACCTCAGTATTTTGAGTCAGCTATTGAACTCTGGTGCCCCATGGGCGTCCTGAGTCAGTTTCCACATGGCCCCATTCTCCTCCATGGGCTGGGTTCTCCACATCGTCCAGGATGGGCCAAGTCTAGGGATTCCCAGGCTGTAACCCTCTCCACTCACCAAGAAGTAGGGGGACCAGAGTTCCCTAAACTGAAAACGGGACACTGGCTGAGAGATGGTTGGTGCTCAGGGTCGGTGCTCAGCATGCAAAAAAAATACAGCAGTTTCATATACTGTATACGTATGTTCATCTATTTTACAATTTCATTTATTTTACTTACAATTCAGTAGTTACTAGCATTGTTCCTTGTCTTGCTGCTGTTCTTCAGGGTGTGAAGCCACCTGGCATCACCCCGAGCTCTGCCGGTCGCCCCACATTTTGAAAACCTCTGGCTTATGGTGTTGAGATAAAGCACCACTTAAGTGAGCCAAATACCTTTTCTAACTGAATGCTGGATGGTCTGAATAGTAAAAACTGTTTTATTTCGAGTAGACCAGTCTATTTAGAATAGTTCATTCTGAATTGTATACGTGTCATCAGCTGGCAAGAGCAAACAGGCCAAATGTCCTGTGACACTTGGGTTGCCAACCCTCCAGGCGCCGACTTTTGTTTTTGCTGGTGGGTGCTTCACTCCCAGTCCCACTCAGCCTCTTCCCCCGAGAAAACTCCCACCACCACCACTTCACTCCACCTCTTCCCACCTCCATTCCCTCCCCCAAGGATCCCCCCTGGCACTCTCTGCCCCCTCCTCTGAGCGTCTCCCACTCGCTCCTCTCCGCCCTCTCCTGCCTTAAGGGTGCGTGATGGGGAGAGGGGGCAGAGAGGAGCAAGCAGCGGGAGTCTTGGGGGAAGAGGAAGAGCGGGGGCAGGAAGAAGCACAGCATGGGAGAAGAGGCCAAGCAGAGACAGGGCCTTGGGGCAGAGTGTGGGTGGAGCCATGGTCCGTGGGTGCTAAGAACTCCCTATTTTTTTTCCGTGTGTTCGCTGGAGCTCAAGCATCTTTTTAAGCTCTGTCCCAGATGTCACTGGGCATGGTTTAGCCTAATGCATGGCATTGTGTTGTTTCTTTTGCTGGCGTGCTTTCTGCCATGGACAGCCAAAGCCAGCCCTGAGAGGCCTTGCAGTGAGAGACCCTTACATATTGCGTCACAAAGCACTATCCCTCCGTGGAAATGGCAGGATTCAGAACCCAGAGATTGCTGCTGCGATTGACAGGTGGGAGGTTTCCTTTTGCAAGCAGAAGGGCTGAGTCTGCTCTCACTTGCACTCAGCGTAAAGCTGGTGTAACTCCCCTGCAGACAAGGACCCAGATCTTTGGCCCTGACACAGCCTCTTTGTACTTCTGGGCAGCACAAAGGGGTCATGAAGCCAGCTTAACCAGCTTCCTGGGGACTTCTGCTGGTGTGGGGAATCTCAGGGCTGCACAGACCCAGCAGAACCAGACCCACGCCACTTCCCTCGCAGCCCCCAGGATAGGGGGTGTGGCTGGGAAAAGGAGAGGGGCGGGGACACTGCTGTGGTCCAGCAACCTCCAGCTGTTGGAGATGATCATTACCAGCCAGCGCTACTTAGATCAGCCCACAATCAGAAGGGTATTAAGGTGCCTTAAAGCATCTCTTCCCCAGAGCTGTGCCAGCCCTATGCCAGCACAGAGCCCAACAGAGTTATCCTGGAATGAAACTGGAGTGGGTAGAAAATCACACCTGTATCTGCAGAGTTGTGTGTTGTGTGTTGTTTACAAAGACCCCTTTGTAAACAACAGCTGGCCCCGCCAGAGGCTCCTGTGACATAGTTTTGCTGTCCCTTAGAGATGACCTAAAGGATTTGGGGACGTCTGGATCCAGATGTGGAGCTAAACTTTGTGGCTCAGGCTCATCTCTGCTCAAAATCCTTTAACAATGGGGACCCAGTTAGAGGTTTCTTCTTTAGTCCCAGTCTGGGGTGGGAGGGGGAAGGCTGAGTGCAGAAATACGTGCACACAGTGCCGGCTGGATGGATTCAGGCAGGAGGAATACAGGAAGTGGTGCGGCTGATTCAGTAGGTGGCCTGCTCCCTCTGAGTCAGGGCCTATTCTGTGCCACAGAGGTGGCCCCATTTCAGTGGTGGGTGCAGGGAGCAGGGGCCTGTTACAGCGAGTTGGAAAATGTCCTCTTCACACCATTGACTTTTTGGTGAGAAATTGAAATCAAATATTTTGATTCAGAAAAGCTGCCTCAGGGCCCCATGGGAGTCAGGTGCCTCATGATCCCTTTCTCCTCTATAGACTGCTGGGATCCGTGGGAGAACTGCACCTCCTATGGTTTCATGGTCTCCCTTCTTGGTAGGGTGACCATATGGCCCAAGCGTTCTGCACTAAGGGACATGGCTGTGAAGGATTCTGGGATATGGAGGGACGTGGATGGTTTTGAGGTCACAGAAGGACATGTGGGTGATATTGGAGTTGGGTTAAAATGGCTTCAAACCCCAGAAATAGAACGTGAACACTCTAGTCCCCGTCGCCCTCAGAAGCACACTGATCGGGAGTGGTGGCACAGACCCTCCTCGTGCTGTATCTTGTTTGTGGCCAGACTCTCCTGCCCGTGAGCCCTGCACTCACATCCATCAGGAGTCTGTGTCAATACCTGACTCCTAGGGCCTCATCCTGCTTCCTTGTCAGGGCTGTCAGTCAGGAGTAACTCCACAGAAGCCAATGGAGCGACACAGGTGTGCAACCAGCGTGTCATGATTGGGACTTGGGTGGCCTGGCCTAGTGGGTGGGGCAAGGAGTCAGGCCTAATGGTCAGAGTAGCCAGCCAGCCAGAGTCAGGGAGCAGGAGTCAAGCAGAAGGTCGTAACCAGAGTCAGGAATCTGCACTGAAGCACAGAGCTGGGGTCCAAAACAGGGAATAAGGGCAGGGCCTGTAGTAGCCACAGGCCAAGTACTGCTAAGTTATACAGAGAGCTTCTTGGACTGCCCTGCAGGCTTAAATAGTGCACCTGGACCAATCAGAGGGCACCGGGGTACTGCCAAAGTATTTCCATGGGCAGTCTTCCGGTGGTGCTTAGTCGCCCAGGGTTTGTAGTGCATTGATCCCATATGGCTCTGCCAAGTGGCGGCACAGAGGCATCGGTCACCAGGAACCCCATTAGACGCAGAGTCTAGTGGAGTCTCCATGCTGAAGAACACCCCCTGCAAAAAGCCCCTAAACCCAGAAGCCCACACTTCTCCTTTGGTTTACCCAACCTTCCAAACGGGGCCGGATCCCCGCGGGAGTGCACCAACGTCAGCGGAGCTGGGTTGAGTCACACCAGCTGGGGGGACCCAACCCAAGGGCTCCTCCAAACAAAGAAGTCACTCATGGACAGCATCCAGTGCGACGCCCGGCAAAGAGCCATTGCACTCTGGCCCGTGAGCAGCGGATCTGAGGCTCGATTCTCCCCCAGCTTTGCCCTTCGTCATTTACACCTGTGCAAAGGGAGCACGACACCTGCATTAAACTTGGAGCATTTTACATCCCATAGCACAGGTGCAGTGATCATTGGAACCCAGCCCCTCACGCCTTGTGATGAGCAGCCTCAGACTCCTGCCTTGAGCAGAGCTGTTTATTCTCTGCCCCGGAAAGGGGTTGCATAAATGTACAGGGGGGGCCGCTCCACCTGCTGATGTAACTCAGGAGTGCCGCCATTGAAATCAATGTCATTACGCTGGTGCAAGGAAGAGGAGAATCAGGCCGTCTGAGTCAAAAGTCCTAAGGCACCGTCTGGTCATGAGCATACGAGGAGTCAGTCATTCCCTTGTGTCTGGCCCCGTCAGCACTGCCCAGAGCAGAGCCCTGGAGAATCAGCCATCGCTGTGAGTCAGTCCCTGGAAGGATCACTGTTAGGCAGCCATGCCAGCCCGTCCAAGGGCTGTACACTCTCTGGGTTCACCAAAAGTGCCAGTGCCCACCATCTGACTCTGCTAGGGAACGGTCAAACTTGATGGCACAAAGTCTCCTCGTTCTAGCTCAACAACTTCCTAACTTGCAGCATTTCGACAGGGCCACCCCGTGAAAGGGCCACTGAGGAAGGTCCAGCGCAGTGGCTGCTCCACAGAGGAGGTCCCCCTTTCTCCTGCAAGAGGCAAGCACCAGAGATCCTCAAGAGATGTCACAATGAAGCAGCCAGTGTCAGCTTCCTTTGCAGTCAGTGGACACGCTCCAGGCCTTAGGCTGCAGCGGCTGGATTCATGTTCTACGTCTGTCCAGTGCTCCCCAGCTGAGCTCCGAAGAGGACGTTGTCTGCATGGGCATTGAATGCAAGGACTGAGGTAATATGCTGCCTTCATTCACTGGGGGGCGGCATCTCCGCTAAGTGTGACTGATGCTCTGGAACATGGCCCCAAGGGGGAAGCCAGTCCAGTGTGATGCAGGATTCATGCAGCTTGCAGGGGGCAGATTGTGTAGTCATGTTTAATAAGGGTGGGAGCAGGACTGAGGGTTTCCTGTGAGAGTCCATGCCCTGCCTGGTGCCCACAGGCAGCCACCGCAGTTCCTGAAGTGGCTCGCGCTGGTTTGGCAAGGCAGGAAGCAGGGTAGCCAGGGGCTGTGTCAGTTGAGAGCACCCCTTCTGCAGCTGGTGCTAGCTCAGCTCCTGTGGTGCTCTCTCAGTGGAGATCAGACTGCCCTGATGGCCCAGAGGAGGCCACAGTGGAGAAAATGATGATGTGATTTAATTATATTATTATTATTATTACTGTTATTTATTTGTATTATCGTAGTGCCTAGGTGCCCTAGTCATGGCTCAGGACCCATTGTGCTGGGTGCTGTACGTTATTTATTAGGTGCATTATGGTAGCGCCTAGGAGCCCTAGTTATGGCTCAGGACCCCATTGTGCTGGGCGCTGTACGTTATTTATTAGGTGTATTACGGTAGCGCCTAGGTGCTCTAGTCATGGATTGGGGGACCCCACTGTGCTGGGTGCCGAATGTTATTTATTAGGTGTATTATGGTAGCTCCTAGGAGCCCTATTCATGGCTCAGTACCTCATTGTGCTGGGTGCTGTACATTATTTATTAGGTGCATTACGGTAGCACCTAGGTGCCTTAGTCATAGCTCAGGACCCCATTGTGCTGAGCACTGTACTTGCCACCTCGTCTCTCCTGGGGGAGAATCCACCTGGTCTCAGTGGCCATCCCAGGAGGGGCCTGCACCATGCTGCATCACTGGGAATGGAGCTCTCCCTATGGCAGCATTTAACACAGGGCACCCCATTAACTCTGGCCCTTTCTATCTGGCCTTGAGAGCTGACAGCTGGAAACTAACAGAGGGGAGTACGCTGCCCTGCAGGGCAGCCCTGCCTAGGAGAGCAGTGATAGGCCGGTTAAATGTCTTCATGCTTGTCCCCATCCCCTAATATAAAACACCTCATGATGGGAGCTGGGGAGCAGTGCTGGTACGCCACTGGTTTAGCCTCAGTGGATGCCATGGGAGGTCAGCTGGGGACCAGGCAGGGCTGGTAGATTGGAAATTATTGTCCGATGGCAGGCATGTGAATCCCCACTGGGATGGTTCCTAACCAGCCAGTGGAACATTGTGCTAAGAGCATGGGATCTGTTTTCTAAAAGCTGGCTCTTTTGCACTGGTCGCAGAGGGCGGTCCATTTCACCAGAGCCGATCTGTGGTGTCTCCGCATCTCGTGCTGGAGGGGAGCTTTGCTGGAACAATTTGCTTATGATATGTTTTGGACCATGTGAAATCCTATAGAGCTGCTTCAGGGATAAACACATTGCGACTCCTCATCCCTGCCCCTGCCCATAATAGAGGCTAAACTTAAATGTATCCCCCAAATTAAAAAACATAGTAAGAGAACCAAAAAAGAGCCACCATGGCTAAACAACAAAGTAAAAGAAGCAGTGAGAGGCGAAAAGGCATCCTTTAAAAAGTGGAAGTTAAATCCTAGTGAGGAAAATAGAAAGGAGCATAAACACTGGCAAATGAAGTGTAAAAATACAATTAGGAAGGCCAAAAAAGAATTTGAGGAACAGTTAACCAAAGACTCAAAAAGTAATAGCAAATTTTTTTTAAGTACATCAGAAGCAGGAAGCCTGCTAAACAACCAGTGGGGCCACTGGACGATTGAGGTGCTAAAGGAGCACTCCAGGATGATAAGGCCATTGCAGAGAAACTAAATGAATTCTTTGCATTGGTCTTCACGGCTGAGGATGTGAGGGAGATTCCCAAACCTGAGCCATTCTTTTTAGGTGACAAATCTGAGGAACTGTCCCAGATTGAGGTGTCATTAGAGGAGGTTTTGGAACAAACTGATAAATTAAACAGCAATAAGTCACCAGGTATTCACCCAAGAGTTCTGAAGTAACTCAAATGTGAAATTGCAGAACTACTACTAGGTCTGTAACCTATCATTTAAATCAGCTTCTGTACCAGGTGACTGGAGGATAGCTAATGTGAGGCCAATTTTTAAAAAGGGCTCCAGAGGTGATTCCGGCAATTACAGGCCTGTAAGCCTGACTTCAGTACCAGGCAAACTGGTTGAAACTATAATACAGAACAATATTGTCAGACATATAGATGAACATAATTTGTTGACGAAGAGGCAACATGGTTTTAGTAAAGGGAAATCATGCCTCACCAATCTACTAGAATTTTTGAGGTGGTCAACAAGCATGTGGACCAAAGGGATCCAGTGGATACAGTGTACTTAGATTTTCAGAAAGCCTTTGACAAGGTCCCTCACCAAAGGCTCTTAAGCAAAGTAAGCTGTCATGGGATAAGAGGGAAGGTGCTCTCATGGATTGGTAACTGGTTAAAAGATAGGGAACAAAGGGTACATATAAATGGTCAGTTTTCAGAATGGAGAGAGGTAAATAGTGGTGTCCCCCAGGGGTCTGTTCTGGGACCTGTCCTATTTAACATATTCATAAATGATCTGGAAAAAGGGGTAAACAGTGAGTTGGCAAAATTTGCAGATGATACAAAATTACTAAAGATAGTTAAGACCCAGGCAGACTGCGAAGAACTACAAAAGGATCTCTCAAAACTGGGTGACTGGGCAACAAAATGGCAGATGAAATTTCATGTTGATAAATGCAAAGTAATGCACATTGGAAAACATAATCCCAACTATGCATATAAAATGATAGGGTCTAAATTAGCTGTTACCACTCAAGAAAGAGATCTTGGAATCATTGTGGATAGTTCTCCGAAAACACCTACTCAATGTGCAGCAGCAGTCAAAAAAGTGAACAGAATGTTGGGAATCGTTAAGAAAGGGATAGATAATAGGACAGAAAATATCATGTTGCCTCTATATAAATCCATGATACACCCAAGTCTTGGATACTGTGTGCAGATGTGGTCGCCCCATCTCAAAAAAGATATATTTGAATTGGAAAAGATTCAGAAAAGGGCAACAAAAATGATTAGGGGTATGGAACAGCTTCCATATGAGAGAGATTAATAAGACTGGGACTTTTCTAGCTTGGAAAAAAGACGACTAAGGGGAGATATGATTGAGATCTATAAAATCATGACTGGTGTAGAGAAAGTAGATAAGAAAGTGTTGTTTACTACTTCTCATAACACAAGAGCTAGGGATCACCAAATGAAATTAATAGGCAGCAGGTTTAAAACAAATAAAAGGAAGTATTTCTTCATACAACGCACAGTTAACCTGTGGAACTCCTTGCCAGAGGCTGTTGTGAAGGCCAAGACCATAACAGGGTTCAAAAAAGAACTAGATAAATTCATGGTGGATAGGTACATCAATGGCTAATAGCCAGGATGGGCAGGGATGGTGTCCCTAGCCTCTGTTTGCCAGAAACAGGGAATGGGCGACAGTGGATTGATCACTTGATGATTACCTGTTCTGTTCATTCCCTGTGGGGCACCTGTCATTGGCCACTGTCGGAAGACAGGATACTGAGCTAGATGGACCTTTGATCTGACCCAGTAGGGCCATTCTTATGCATTCTGGCAGTGCAATGGGCACAGAACCTGGCCACATCTCCTCTGCTAGCAGGACGGAGTTGCCAGAAGGTGTGTAGCTGGCAAAACCAGCTCCTATGTCCCCAGCCCTTGCAGCAACCAGTAGAGTGGGTACTGAGGGCTGGGCAGGGTGGGAGCATGCTCTGGCTATCCCTGATTGGTAGATGGCTCCTTAGACACCTGTAATTACTTGGCCGAGTTTAGCCCCTGGGCTACTTTAACCTCAGCAGATAATAGGGAAGGGGATGGTGTAAAACTGGCTGGAGGATCAGGGAGCTGTAAGTGGCTCCTGCCCCACGGGGACTGATTGCAGCAGAGAATCTGAGCCATTGGGTCACTAGTACATTGGTGATAAAACTGGGTGCCCTTGCTCCATTCTGGCTAAGGCTATATGTTTGCCACAGCCAGGACTTTTGTGACTTATAAGGGGGTTGCCTGCCAAGTCACATGGCCTGCTACACCCATGGCGTTGCACCTCTTTCATTTGTACCATGAGGGCATAAAATGCTCTGAGATGAGAGTTCTCCAAAGATAGCGGTGCTGGGGTTTTATGAGCACTCTGTATAAATGTAAGGGTGTGAGCCAGTGGGGAATCAGACCCATGCTTTTTGTAACCCGAGCCACTGAGTGATTCCCATGTATTTATACAGAAGTACTCTCTATGTGCTGGATTGTTAAGGGAGCCCAGCATCGCATTTGCATCTTCTGAAAACCTGACCATTTATTAATCTAAATGAGAGCAAAACTGAAAATCTGGCCCTGATTGTCCTTTTGAAACTTTCATCCCTGTCCAGTGTAAAGAAATCTGAGCCAGCCCTGGGTTTTTAAACCATTTTCTTCAGAAGAACACGTTAGAATGAAATGTTTTCAAATCACCCCCACTGCAAAATGAAAGAGATTTGGCTCCACTCAGTGACATGTGACTTTCTCTCCAATCAGTTTTCCTCTGAATTTGTGACTTCTGCCCTTTTGCCATGACAAAGCCCTGCCTTTTCCCCAACATTTGCCATGAGAAAAATACCCCCCAGCCTTGGGCAGAGTCTAGAATGGAGGCCCACAAAAAACAAACACACAAATGCCCTTGTTTTTAAGTGAAGGCCTATCATGGTCTGTGCTCTGTGGCTGTGCTCTCTGAGCGCCCCGGAATCCATTGGGAGCTTCCTCAGCTCTCGATTTACGGGGCCAGGAGTGTGGGATCCTTTGACAAGGAGACGATTTCCCTGTGGTTAGAACAGCCGGGTTTCAGTTAAATCACTATTGATAAAAGAAGAGTTGGAAGTGGTCAGACGGCAAGTCACTGCCTTGGGGTGGATTTTAACCACAGGAAAGAGCTGATGTCTAAAGTATCAGAGGGGTAGTCGTGTTAGTCTGGATCTGGAAAAAGCAACGAAGAGTCCTGTGGCACCTTATAGACTAACAGATGTATTGGCGCATAAGCTTTCGTGGGTGAATGCCCACTTCGTCTGACGAAGTGGGTATTCACCCACGAAAGCTTATGCGCCAATACATCTGATGTCTAAAGTGCATCTGAGCTTTTCTTACAGGACCATGGAGACATTTCCCAGTCTCCGACAACACAGAGAGGACTTCAGCCTGCCTGCTGCTAAGGATTCCCCTAGTGTGAGGGACAAGTCAGGGCCATGCTGGGAGTGGGACGTGCACGTGGCTGGCGCATGCTGCACCTGGGCAAGACCTGCTGGCACAATGAGCCCTAAGGGTCGTTACAGGCCAGTTTAATGGAGAGCTGCCTGAGGCCCAGCTGCCCATTCCTGGATTAGGGGAGGAGGCAGAACGGTGACGTCTTTGGGCCTCCCGCCCCCCCCCCACCCCGGTGCCCCAAGTCCAGTTCTGGCCCATCTCGGTATCTCCAGCATTGTAGCAAAGAAGGCAACAAAAAAACACAACTTCTTGAAACACGCCAGGCTCCTTGAAACCCTGGGCCTGCCCCCATACCCAGACCCCAGCCCTCCCAGAAAGGGGGTAGTTCAGCCCCTTCCCTAGGAGCTGTTTCCTTGGTAAGGCCCTGAGTCAGCAAGGCACATGCTTAAGTTAGAAGTAGGGTGCAGCTCCTTCTAGTCCGACTGCTGAATATTCCCAGCTCCTGTGATGTGCTCCTCTAGTTATTCCTTTTCTCTCACTCCTAAGGAGATGAGCCGTTCCCCACTTCAGTTAATTCAGTTTCATTTCACTAGTACCTGTGATGGCAGATTCCTGCTAGTTCTCCAACTGGCCATAGAGTCTTTCAGGGTAGACAAGACCTGAACTCCTTTTGTGCAAAACAACAGGAGGACGTGAAAACAAACCAGCCCTTTCAGGCAGTCTTCAAACCATTCTGCTCTAGTGGCATTTTTCACCCACTTTGCAGAGGTCAAAGCACTTATGCACAGGCTTTATTTAAAATCAATGGGACTTTTAAGTCTTTATTTAAAGTTAAACAGATGCATTAAGTGCTGGCAAGAATATAAGAACCAAACTGGGTCAGATCAATGGCCCAGCTAGCCCAGTACCTGTCTCTGACAGTGGCTGGTACCAGATGCTTCAGAGGGAATGAACAGAACAGGGCAGTTATCGAGTGATCCATCCCCTGCCATCCAATCCCAGCTTCTGGCAGTCAGAGGCTTAGGGACACCCAGAGCACGGGGCTTCATCTATGACCATCTTGGCTAATAGCCGTGGACAAGGCAATGGAGAATCAGCCCACAGCATCTCAGTCCTTGGTATGGAAGGATCATTCATCTCCATGAGTCAAAGGGGAATTTATGGCTGTAATTATTCAATCCTGGGCTTCCCCAGACTGTGGGTGAAGTCCTGAGCTCCTTACTCAGTCCCTACTTAGCCAAACTCTCCTTGATGTCACATTCGCCAAATGTGGGGAACTCTGACTTCAGACCTGGACATTGCTGCTTGCTGGAGATGAGGTGTTTTAGTTAAACACACACCAGAGCCCCACCCTGGATGCCAGGAGCGAGCCACCTTCCCCTCGCCATCGCTCAGTCAGCCTTTCCTCAGTCTAGCACCCAGGCAATGGGGCCTAAGGCTCAAGCTTTGGACTGGGACTTAGAGAACCTGAGTCCTAGGCCCAGCTTTGCCACTAGTCTGCTGGTGACCTTGGGCAAGGCAGTTCTTCACTCTGTGCCTCAGTTTCCCCAACTGATGACACCAACCACCTTTATAAAATGCTTTGAGACCTAGCGAGGTGGTATTCAAATGTGGCCACTGATTTTGTGTCTGGGGGCTGATTTCCAGAACTGAAACCACCAAGTGCCATGGCTGCTCAGCTCTTCTGGCCGCCCCATCTCAGCAACAGGCTTGGAGGGGCTCAGGGGCGTGTGCAAGGGGGGGGCAAGCAGGGGCATCCCCCCCGCAATCAGTGCAGGCCCAGAACTCCTCTGGGGCTGGGGCAGGGAGATGACAGCTCTTCCAGCCCCGGGAATGCAGGGGGAGATCCAGCTCCTCCTCCTGGCTGCCGCGGGAGAGCAAGCTCCACTGGCCCCGTGGCTGCAGCAGGGAGAGCTGCAGGGGGCACAGAAAGTGACCCTCCAAAAGTGGCCAAATTTGTATTCCTGTGCGTGCTCCTGAAGGGGCTGGAACAGTACAGCAGTGACTGACCTCCCTCATTGATGCAATAAGCTGAGTCTAAACATCACAGATCATTGGCATTCCCACCACCTCTGAAAGTGCCCACCCCCAATCAGGGACCAGAGTATTAGAGAGATGTCTGGGGATGGGAATGTAGCAATGGCCACTTTAAATCAGACCTGAGTCCATGTAGGCCGGCAGCTTGGCTCTGACAGCGGGCAGCACTAGATGCTTTAGACAACTGTGCAAGAAACCCCCTTGTGGACAATTAAGGAACAGCCTGCTCCTCGGGGAAGTTTTTCGACCCCAGTAGTTGCCTTGTGCCCTGAACCATGAGGTTTAAATCCCGCGCTTGGTGTTGCTTAGCCTAACTAATGTACCGGGGTCCTCACTAGCCATAGGAATGGCAAGGCTTTTTTTAGACCACTAGAGAGGAAGGATAAGCTCTTGGGGCCTGGGACTCTAGTATGCGCATGACATCCTGGCCCTATTGTAATCAATTGAAGTTTTGCCATTGACAGGTCCGGCTCCAGGCACCAGCCTGGCAAGTAGGAGCTTGGGGCGGCCGCTCCGGAGAGGGGCAGCACGTCCAGTTATTCGGTGGCAATTCGGTGGACAGTCTCTCACTCCCGCTCGGAGCGAAGGACCTCCCGCCGAATTGCCGCCGCAGATCACGATCGTGGCTTTTTTTTTTGGCTGCTTGGGGTGGCCAAAACCCTGGAGCCGGCCCTGGCCATTGACTTAAATAGGTCCAGGATCTCTCACTACAGCTGTACAGGGCACATTGGAAACACACTCCTGACTGAGCCCCTGGGTGCTGCTTAATCCAAAGAGCAGTAATAATGGACCTGAGGGGCTGAATAGCCAGCTAGGCCATAGGCCCTCCTTAGCTGTGCTAGTGGTCTGCAGGGCATGTAGGGCAACTCCCTCGTAGAACATTGGGAACCAAGGGTATGATGTAATAGTCTGACCAATAATTCCCTTCTCTTACAGCATCCACGGCTCGCCTGGGCCTTGGGGCACATGCTCTCCCTCGCGCACAGGCTCCTTGGCCTTGCAGAACTCTTCTGGTTCTGGCCCTGCTCACATGCCAGCAGAGCTTAGCATTTGGTCAGCTTGATCCATTAGCAGGGTTTCGGCTGGAGCCAGGACTTTGGCAGCTCGCCTCTGGGACCAAGGCTAAGAGGTGCTTTATGCAAGGTGTAACGTGCAGGGGCTGTGGAACACGGAACTTGAGTTTAGCTCCTCAGGTACCTGAAGGGGTGGAATCCACTGACCTTAAAATCCTGGCAGAGCCAGAACAAACTTGTTCTTGATAATGGTGCTGATGAGCTGTTTGCTGGAGCACCTAGCGGATGACAAGGTTGGGGCCCCATTGTGCTGGTGGTATGCTAACATATGAGGTGAGATTTTTTGATCGTGTTTAGCGTTGGCCTAACTCAGGTCTCATGGTTAGTAATGGCAAATCTCTCCATCACTGCAAGCCAGTGCTGAGAGCCCCAGAGTAAATGCTAGGCCTTGCCCCAAAGGCTAGAGGGTGAGGCATACCAGGTGGGTTGAGATGCATAGGTGCTGCAACTCAGGGTGCGGGCGGTGCAGTAGCCCCCCCTGGCTTGAAGGGGTTTCCATCATCTACAGCGTTTGCAGTTTGGTTCAATGGCTGTCAGCCCTTCTCTTTCCCCCCCCCCCCCACTATACACATTGCTCCAGCCCCCCCGTCGAGATGGCGCAAGAGGATAATGGCAATAACATGGTGTGTGCAATTCTTGCTTGTGCTTGAAGCACCAGTGGGAGAGGGGAGGAACCGGGTGTTTCAGAGGTTGAGAGAGATGAGAGCCCCACCCCTATGGTCTCTTTTAACATGACTAGAATTGGAGGGTATGTGAGGTTGTAGGCAGCTGGCAAGTTCATTTTGAAATTGAAACAGAGAGGGGCTGAGCTGTGAGAGTACAACCAGACCCATAACGAATTCCAAATGAGGTGAGAGCTTTTGCTTCTCTAATCTGGCAGACTCAGGAGCCTACTCCAAAAGGAAGAGCAGAAACTGCATCTGCCCTCTCCTTCTTCCTCTTTAGCTCATCCACGCTTTGTTTAGTCAGACATGAGGCTTTTTGCCTCTCCAGAAGAACCTTGAGAATATTCTGTGCATGGCCTTGGCTAGCCTGCTTCAGCTCCACTGCCAGATCGGAGCTAAATGCTGGAATTACTGGGGGAGGTTCTCTGACCTGCGTTATACAGGGGATCAAGACCAGATGATCAAAAGGGGCCCTCCTGGCTTTAAACACACTGAATCTAGCCTGGGGATTTGCCCCAATACAGCCATCAGTGTAGCTGCACAAATACAACCTCCAGTGAAGAAGGTCAAGCTGCTATTGGCATTGGGCGAGTTCACCCTGACTTCAAGCAGAAATAAACTCCCCCACGGCAAGTAATTGCTATACCTGTCTACACAGGAGGGCAGCCACATTGATAGTTGTAACCAGGGCAAATCCTTAGTCCAGACAAGGCTATCAGTGAAGATGGGTATAGAACTGTTGAAAGGCAGAGAATAATCAAACTACCATTTCCATTTTAATGAGTTGTTAGCCCAGAAACCAGGAGGCCAGGCCAGTTATTCTGATCCGCTTTTATCTTTGTTATGATTGGTGCGTAATTTGAACAACACCGATTTACCATTTTTGAGATCTGTATTCCAAAGTGTCAAAATCCATGTGGAGAGGTCCAAGAGGGTGGAGAAATCAGCTACAAAACTGGGGCTGAGTTAATGGGAAGCAACTCCAGTTCCCAGGTTGATGTTATATCCTGAAAGCCATGCAGAACTCCTTCGGGGTTCGGACGGGGAGCTCACTGGGCTCAGCTGAACTAGACAGAAACAGGATCAGCTGCATATAAGGCACCAGTGGTCCTGCAGGTTCTTCAGCCAGTGTGAACTGCAGAGAGGAACCTATTCAGCAGGGCAGAGATTCAGATTTCAGCGATTTGCAATCTGGAGAAGAATGTTCCTATTGTTCCAGATGGTCTTAATTTTTGTGTCTGGCACTGCTCTGGCTGAGACCTCTTGAACCACGGGTGACTTGATTACAGCCCATACATACCTATCTGGGGAACAAATATGTAATAATTGTCTCTTCAAGCTAGCAGAGAAAGGTCAAACACAATCCAACAGCTGGAAGTTGAAACTAGACAAATTCAGACTGAAAAAAGGTGTACATTTTTAATGGTGAGAGTAATTAATCAATAGAACAATTTACAAAAGGTCGTGGTGGATTCTCTATCACTGGCAAGTTGTAAATGAAGATTGGGTGTTTTTCTAAAAGCTCTGCACTAGGAGTTATTATGGGACCGGTCTCTGGCCTGTGTGATACAGGAGGTCAGACTAGATCAGGGGTTCTCAAACTTCATTGCACTGTGACCCCCTATTACTACATGATCCCAGCAGGGAGGACCGAAGCCTGAGTCCACTTGAACCCCGCCACCCCAGGTAGGGGGGCCAAAGCCCAAGCCTCACTGCCCCAGGCTGGGGGCGGAGTTGAAGCCCAAGGACTTCAGCCCCAAAAGGGGGCCTGCAACTTGAGCCCCACCACCCTCGGGCTTCGGCTTCAACCCGGGGCAGTTGGGATCAGGCTTTGGATTTGGCCCTGGGCCCAGGCCCCAGCAAGTCTAAGCCAGTCCTGGTGACCCCATTAAAATGGGGTCAGGACCCACTTTGGGGTCCTGACCCACAGTTTGAGAACCGCTGGACCAGATGATCACAATTGTCCCTTCTGGCCTTGGAATCATTGAATTTAGGGGAGTCAGGCCCCCGCCTTTGAAAAAAAATCTCACTCCAAATTCTTTAGACTCCCTGGCTTGAGCCACCCTCTGTCACCTTCCCAAATCCATATTAATTTAAAAAAGTCACTCAGCCCACTCCAATGGTTTTTCCTTGTTAAGTGAGAAAATTGCACCTCCCTCATCGGGAGGGTGTATTACTGAGAAGTTAGCACATTGCTCTGGAACTCTGGAGAGCTGGCTTCTATTTCCGGTTCTGCCATTGGCCTGCTGAGTGACCTTGGACAAATCGCTTCATGTATTTGTGCCTCAGTTTCCCCCTCTGTAAAATGAGGGCAATACTACTCACCTTCTTTTGTAAAGCTCTTTGAGAGATACTGATGAAAAGCTCTATGTAAGAGCGAGGTGTTGTTATTATTCCCTCTCTTAGAGCTTTGCAAGTGATGCATCACACTGACGACATGATTGATGCTGTCTTCCGATGGGCTCCTACCTGGTTTAGAGCTACCAATCCAGAGATGACAGGCTTTGTTATGAAAGGCAGCATGATCTAGTGGGTAGGGCATGGGCCTGCAGTTCAGGAAATCTAGGATCCATTCCAAGCTCTATCACTGACCTGCATTGTGACCTGGGTCAAATCATCTCTCTTTGTTCTCTTGTCTATTCAGATTTTAAGCTGTTTTGGGCAGGGGCTGTCTCCTATGTCTGTGTAGCACCCCGGACAATGGGGTCATGCTTTCAGGTGGGATCTCTAGCTGATACAGTAACACAAATGAATAATAGGTGCTTCTGGGGAATTTAAGCAAAAATCTTGAACTCCAAATTGACACAGGTGGTTCACTCTTTATTCTGTGGCATCCTCTCCTGGGGTGGGGATGACCATATAGACGCTTGGGCTAACTCACACAGGAGTTTTGCAAGAATTGGTGATAATTTCTGGGATTTTAAAAATCATTTTTCTGCCAAGCCAGTGTCCACTCTCACTCCCCACATAGAGTGATGGCTTTTGGAGCTGATCCTAGAATCTCTGACTCCTGTTCATACGTCTTTGATATTGAGAAAGAAAACAGGAAAGATCCTCTGGGCAAAGACTTTTCTAGACAATGTAGCAGATTTTAAAGTTATGCATCAAAGCTTAATTGATGGATTAAACCACAAACTCCCATTGAACTTGGAGAGATTAGTGTGGCTAAATCCTCGAAGTGGCTTTGGAAATAAGACAATCCAGCGCATGAACCAGCTCAATGGAGTTTTTACAGCAAGTAGCATCTGCCTGTGGCAGGGGAATTTTTGGTATCTATTATTAATTATTAGTAATTACAATAATACCAAGTAGCCTCAACTGAGCTCAGGGTCCCATTGCACTAGGTATTGTATAGATGCAGAGAGAGACAATCCTTGCCACAAAGAGTTGACAAAAAGACTTTTCCAAGGTCACTCAATAGGTCAGTGGTAAAACGATGGTTAGCATCTAGGCCTGCTAACTCCCCCCAGGGCAGTAACCATTAGGACATGCTGCCTGCTAACTCTTCAGATTGAAGATAGTGCCTCAAGCGGAGTCTGAGGACAAAACGTGATCCCCACGTTAGTGTGGGGCCTGCCAGTTGAGATCCCCTGAAGAGGCCCCTCCACCAACAGCTGCCTTTGTTTTTTTCTTGCTGCTAACAATCCTTTTGTCCATGTCGAGTGGAGCATCCCACAATACAGCTGTTTGAACTGCATGCACAAGGTGGGGTTTTGCGTGCACCCTGATGCAGTGGCAGCTAGTGCGGGCACAGTTAGCGATGGGAACTTACTCCACCCTGGAAGCTGCTGCTTGACCACGTCCTGCTCATTGACATTTAAATCAGATACATGAAACAAACATGCTGGACCCAGTGGACACCCCCAGGGTACAATCCAGCCATGTGCTGGGGCTGTGCGCTCAGGCTCAAAGAAACCCGAAGAAGTCGGAGTATCTTCGTATTTGTACATATGGTTTCCATTGTTTGTTTTACTCACACCGCCTTCTCTAGGGCCAAAGTAAAGTGAGATCCAGTCTTCTCATGGCCATCATCCAGGAGCTGAAATATCACAAGTTCAGCCCTTGCCTCATTTGGGCTAGTTGAGACATTACAAAATCCAGTGAAAGAGGTGAACGCAAAGCTAATGAGTGAGAAGGAAGCGCAGTCTGGTGGATCTGGCACTAGACTAGGAAACATGGGTTCTATTCCTGGCTCTACTCTCTGAGGTTGTAAACTCTCTGGGGTATGGACTCTCTCTGTGTTTGTACATTAACTAGCATAGTGGGGCCCAAATATGATAGTAATACAAATGATTAATAATAGATACCAAATGCCTCACACAGATGCTACTTACTGTGAAATCCCCATGGATCTGGTACATGCACTGGACTGTGTTATCCCATGGATGGTAATAGTTTAGGTAAAATGATTCCTAGCTGCCATCCTCTGTTCTATAATATTTGCTTTTTGTGGCACAGGTTGTGGCAAAGGGGCGAGACCTGAGTTGATTGGGCATTTGTAACACCTGCCATCTTGGCATGTACACTGGGGAATAAACCAGGAACCTCCAGAGCTTAAAACACCATGGCTCCAGAACTGACTCATAGCCTGTACTCCACAGGCACACAGGGGGCTGCAGTTACATGTCTGCTCCTCAATCAGCACTTGTATCACCTTCCCTGGGACACGACATCACGTCCAGATTCACCCCGCCCCCAGCTGTGTGCTGTGTGCTGTGGCTGCCATCAAAGGTGAAGCTGCAACAACCAGCCAAATTGGGCTTGTGCTCTGTTTTTTTGCTTTGTGAGGGTGAATGGAGCCCTAACCAGGGGCGGATATGTTTTTTTCCTTAGAAATATCAGCAGTGTTCACTGAAGCCTTCCTTCTTTTGCTGAAGAACTTGTCGGGTGACTCAGAAATGCCAGTTGATAGCTTTTCCCGCCTTTAGCTGAAGGAAACACATGCTTAGATCTTAGCACAAGTACAAAGAAAGTGAAAGCTGATTCATCGAGGGGAGAGTCATTTTCATTCAGACTGTTTAATGACCTGTTTTACTCAAACACTCAGGAGGGAAACTGGCTGCTGTCAGAATCCCACCATCTCTCCAGTCATCCATAGAGCCTTCTGGGGTAGGAAAGAGTTGAATTTCGAATACAAAGTGGGAAAGAACCAAGATGAGAAAATAAACATTAAAACTCCCCTATCTTTCATATTGAATATGCATAAGCATCTAGCACAGAAATAATTAATAGTGATACCAGAGCTCATCTAGGGCTTTGCATCAGCAGCACTCAAAGTGCTTTACAAAAGAGGCCATGCTCCCACTGGACAGACAGGGAAACTGAGACACAGCGAGAAAAGGAGGGGGCCTTGATCCCTGACTTGGATCTCTCAGTGCTACTGCAATAATCAAACTTTACAGGCCTTCTTTTTCTGTAATAAAGAAGCAAATTCACCTTTAAGGCCAATGAGTGATCCAGCAGGATGCCAGAAGGCAGGCGCTGTCCCTTTATGCTTTTTTAAAGGTGCTCCCCTAACTGATGAGCACTAGCCATGACCTGAGTAAATATCTCACAGACAGCTGCCTGGGTCTTCTCACTGCAGCTCAGAGTGCTGTCATGTTTGGCATCAGAGGCATTCAGCTCGGAATCAACTTCAGAATAATTTGCTGTTGGAAAGACTTGAGGGAGTTACCTGCATATCAAGGACATTCTTGTATTCTCTATAATATCCCTCGCTGGGGTGGTGAATGACTCCATAAAACATTACGAGGTTCACAGGCCACAGAATGTTTGCTTAAATCTTTGCTGTCATTTTTATACATCATCCTATAGATATGCAGTTTAAGCATTTGTATAATGGCATTAACCCCTGCCTGACTCCCTCTCTCTCTCTCTCTCTCTCTTTTTTTTAATTTTCTTTGATGTTCTAATATTCCTTTGCTGACATTGATCAGACCTGCCTGGGGACAAGGTAATGTGCTCATGTGTATATAACTTTTATGCTTTCTCATAGGACAGGGCAATTTGGAACAGAACCACAGAGTCCAGTATCACGTTCCCTTGCCACATCTGGTTTAGAAATCCTCTTGAACACAATGTACCTGTGAGACTCATTGCCACAGGAAGTTATTGAGGTTAAGAACTTAGCAGGAGTCAAATAGGGACTGAACATGTATGTGGATAACAACACCATCCATAGTTACAATAGTAAGATTTTTTTAAAAAATCCCATGAGTTTTAGAGATTGCAAATTCTTTGGCGCCTGGACTGTCTTTTTTGTTTTGTACAGTGCCTAGCACAATAGGGTCGTGGTCCTTGAGTGGGACCCCTAGGCGCTAGCACAATAATGATAATCCTCATGCTTCAGGGCATAAACCAATTGCTAACTAAAGGGGTCAGGAGGAAACTTTCCCTGTGGGGAAGATTATCCCACGTGTGGCTACTACAGGGTTTCTTGCACCTTCTGTGGGGGATCTGGTACTGGCCCTCATACATGTGGACTCTGGACTGTTATACTGCTGACTGCCACTGGCTTGCTGGATAACCTTGGGCAAGTAACTTCCCTCTCTGTGCCTCAGTTTCCCCATCTGTAAAATGGGGATAATGATACTGACTTCCTTTGTAAAGCACTTTGAGATCTGATGAAAAGTGCTGCATAAGAGCTAGGTGGTATTATTTAGCAATTCCTATTTTGTCTGAGAGCAGCCAATCCAAAATGCTTCAGACAAAGCCATACAAATCTCATGATTCGCCTTGTTGTGTCATACTAAACAGGGTGTAGGAGGGAAGATCTTCCTGATCCCAGTTAGTGATTCACTTATCATAAAGACTGAGGCTGGGAAGCATTAGGGTCTCGTGGTTAGGGCATTGCAATAGCCCTCTCAAGATCTGGATTAAATTCCCAGTTCCACAATAGACATCCTATGTGATGCTGGGCAAGTCACTCAGAGGATAATAACTCTGTCGCATAAGCTTAACCTACTTATTACAACTGCAGATGCTCTTTTTTTATTCATATACATGTCTAGCCCTTTTATGAGTCATGCCAACCTGGCTGCCACCACACTATCTGGTGGCAGTGAGTTCCACAGGCTAAACCAGGTTTATGTCAAAATCTATTTCCATGTATCCATCTACATGTTAGCCCCTCCTTAGCACAGGCCAGGACATTTCAGGTGATCATTTATTCAGCTCTAGCCACTCACTGCAGCCATCCTGACAGTAGGAAGCTGAGGCCAAATTTCAGCTCCATATCCTTCATCTCTAACACAAAAACCCATATTAATTTCTGTGTTAAGATTAAAACTCTGTGTAACAATATATGCACATTAAGTGTGGTCCTCGCAGTCAGTCCTGCAAAGTTATGCAGCACTGGTAATCAGGACTTACTTCACCCTTCAGTGAAATGCAGCCTCCTCTGGGACAGGTTGTGGCCGCTGTGCAACAGCATAATATTGTGCAGGAGGGCAGCTCATCAGGGCAAGGCAGGAACCCAAATAAAGCCCAAACTAGTGCTATTTGGGGAAAACCAAAGGTCTCAGCATTTGTGTTGTATGTTTCACTGTGATTTGGATGCCTTAGGGGGCCAGATAACTCAGGGTCAGCTCTTCCCATCGGATTTCCACTGTCCAGGAATAGCAATACAGTGGGAGGATCAGAGCTTGGGTTATTTCAGACCCATGTATATGGCTCCTTGGAGCATTACAAAGCCAGTGAAAAATGTAAACACAAATACTTTGGCTACAAAGACTCAACCATGTGCCCAGCCCTACTAGACAATAGTTTAAGATAGGAAGCAAAGAAGAATTCCTGCAGAATTCAACAGGGAGAATGTAGGGAGGTGGGACATAAGCACCCAAACTGAAATGAAGCAAGAACACAATCGCCTTTCCAGATCAGTGCCAGGGCTCTTCAATGACTCTGAGTGGCCAGGACTTTGGTTTTACATTTCACTAAGGAATTGGCATCTCCTCCTGTGACAGGTTCAGTCCCAGAGATCCTCTTGGGACTGTCACCTAATGTGCTGAAACTATTTCTGAGCCTGTTTTCCCTGCCAACGTCCCTCCAGAACTTGCCTTGTTGAGCCAGACACGCTAGTCTGCTTCAACACAGATTCAGGGTCTGGGCCATACCCCCAAAGCTACAGACTTTAACCAAAAACAGCTCAGCAGGTTACCTGTCTCCAGCACCCAGACACCTAGACCCCAATGGGATCCAAACCCCAAATAAATCTGTTTACTCTGTATAAAGCTTATACAGGGTAAACTCATAAGAATATAAGAATGGCTGTACTGGGTCAGACCAAAGGTCCATCCAGCCCAGTATCCTGTCTACCGATAGCGGCCAATGCCAGGTGCTCCAGAGGGAGTGAACCTAACAGGTAATGATCAAGTGATCTCTCTCCTGCCGTCCATCACCACCCTCTGACAAACAGAGGCTAGGGACACCATTCCTTACCCATCCTGGCTAATAGCCATGAATTTATCCAGTTCTCTTTTAAACCCTGTTATAGTCCTAGCCTTCACAACCTCCTCAGGCAAGAAGTTCCACAGGTTGACTGTGCGCTGCGTGAAGAAGAACTTCCTTTTATTTGTTTTAAACCTGCTGCCCATTAATTTCATTTGGTGACCCCTAGTTCTTATATTATGGGAACAAGTAAATAACTTTTCCTTATTCACTTTCTCCACATCACTCATGATTTTATATACCTCTATCATTTCCCCCTTAGTCTCCTCTTTTCCTTGTCCACCCTCTATAACACTGATAGAGAGAGATGCACAGCTGTTTGCTCCCCCAGGTATTAATCACTTACTCTGGGTCTATTAATAAACAAAAGTGATTTTATTAAGTATAAAAAGTAGGATTTAAGTGGTTTCAAGTAATAACAGACAGAACAAAGTAAGTCACCAAGCAAAATAAAGCAAAAACATGCAAGTCTATGCCTAATACATTACAAAACTGATTACAGGTAATATCTCACCCTCAGAGATGTTCCAATAAGCTTCTTTTATAGATTAGACTCCTTCCTAGTCTGGGCCCAATCCTTTCCCCTGGTACAGTCCTTGTTAGTTCCAGCAGACATCTCAGGTGGTAAGCAAGGGCTTTCTCATGATTGCAGCCCCCTTTGTCCTGTTCCACCCTCTTTTATAGCTTTGTCACAAGGTGGGAATCTTTTGTCTCTCTGGGTCCCTACCCCTCCTTCTAAATGGAAAAGCACCAGGTTTAAGGTGGATTTCATTATTAGGTAACATGGTCACATGTCCTGGGAGACCCCAGCCTTCATTCTTCCTGGGCTGGCCTGCACATACACAGGAAGGTTTGCAAGTAAACAGAGCCATTTACAGTTCATTGATTCTGAAGCACCCTTAATTGCTTCTACTCAATATGTTTACATCAGTAATATAAGTTTATATCTTATTCTCCTAACTCCAGACATAGAAATAATACATGCAAACAAATACGATGATCACACTCAGTAGAGTATAAGCTTTGTAATGATACCTTACACAAACTCTTTTGCATAAAGTATATTCCAGTTACATCATATTCACATTTATAAGCATATTTTCATAAAGCATGTGGAGTGCAACGTCACACCTCCCATCATAGCGCTCCCTAGTGCCTTGCTGAGGCATTGGTTCAATTGGATCACACAGTTGGGTGCACGCTCCCTTCAGTCATTACTCACAGAGGAGAGTGCCCCCTGCTGCATAGCAGCCCCTAGCACTGCACAGGGGAATTGGAATTAGTGAGGACTCAGAGTAGATGGCGCCCCCTACTGATTGCTCACACCAGTGCCTGCTGCACTACTCCCCCTAGCACCACACTGGGCACTGGAGTTAGTACTGACTCAGAGTAGACAGCAACCCCCCCTACTGAATTAACCATGCCACTGCCTGCAGTACAGGCTCCCTAGCACATGCTTAGGCATTGGGGTCAACATGGATTCAGAAGGGAGAGTGCCCCCTACTGAGTCACCCGCTCTGCTCCCTGCAGCACAGTGCCCAGACATTGGGTCAGTACTGACCCAGAAGGATGAGCTTGCTGCATTGAGACACAAGCATTGCCTGACTGTTCCGTGGAGCTCTCCCACTCAGGGACTTGAACATGTTCAGCCTGCTGGTGTGAACAGGATATAAACTTGTTAGAACTGCCTCCAGCCTTGAGCACGGCTTTAAAAAATGACTTTAACCCAGCTAGGCCCTATCTGCACCTTATAGCACAGCTATGTTCAAGGGCAATTGTGCTTCTGACGTCATTGGGGCTGTATCACTGGCCACCAGCCGAGGAGCCAGCCCTGTGTGTTCAGACAGTGGCCACACGGCAAAAGGGGCCAAAGTGGGAATTGGGAAGGAGGTGATTTCAGCATAATCCCAGTGTTGCAACTGGAAAATAAACTGCAACTTCCTGAGCAGGCTTAGCAGCCAGCCTGAGCACGCACTGCAAGAGAGCGTCCCGGGGAAGATGGCTCTTGCATTTCTGGCAGTGCTAATATAATAAAATCACCCCCCCTCCTTGAACCAAATGCAGGGTCTGAGCCCACAACCTACAGAGCTAGAAGCATGAGCGGTTGCTACCAGAACTAAAGGGTTAATGCCTTTCACTAGCGGCAGCACAGCAGGGCTAGTGGAAAATTTTCCATCAAAACTATTTTCTGCCAGGAAATTGGGTTTTCAGCCTAATGAAGATTTGTAATGAAAAGCATTTGCTGTCGGTAAAAGACATTCAAACCAATGCTTGGTACCAGAAACACTTTCCTGTGTAGCAAGGTGGCTATTGCAAGGAGCCAGCCCTGACCCCCTAACAGTGGACGGGCTAGTTTCCATGTCCATAGGCTATTGTCACATAGGAATGTGCAGTGAAGTGACCCGGGACGCAGGGCCGGCTCCAGGCACCAGCCCACCAAGCATCTGCTTGGGGCGGCGCCTGGAGGGGGGCGGCGTGGCGGGGCGCTCTGGCCTGAGAGCGGGGCCACGACTGGGCTCGCTGCCCTCCCCGCGGCGTTCCCGCCGCCGGGGAGAGCGGAGCCGCAGCGGGCTTGCCATCCTCCCCCTGGCACTCTGGACGGTCGAGGAGAGCGGGGCCCCGGCCGGGCTTGCCGCCCTCCTCCCGGCGCTCCAGGAGAGCGGAGAGCTGCGGCGGGCTCGCCGCCCTCACCCCAGCGCTCTGGCCGCCGGGGGCTCTCCACCCTCCCCCCGGCACTCTGGCCACCGGGGAGAGCAGAGAGTCCCGGCCGGGCTCGCTGCCCTGCTCCCGCGCTCTGGCCGCCAGGGAGAGCAGAGAGGCCTGGCCGGGCTCTCCACCCTCCCCCCGGCACTCTGGCCACCGGGGAGAGCAGAGAGGCCCGGCCGGGCTCTCCGCCCTGCTCCTGGCGCTCTGGCCGCCGGGGAGAGCGGGCCCGCAGCTGGGGGGGGAGAGGGCGCGGCGGGTGGCTTTTTTGCCTAGGGCGGCAAAAAAGCCAGAGCCAGCCCTGCCGGGACATCCCTACAATAGCGCAGCACGGAACAGTTCATTCACTAGCACACTTCAGCACTTGAGCTGGCAGAGAATTCCCAATTGATTGCAGTCATGTTAGAGACCATGACACACAGCTGAGCAGTTACAATTCCATCCCTTTCTCTGTCCCCCTCCCTGATTCATGTAAATGTCTATTTTGTAACATCCCCTCCCACTTAAATACTTTCCCTGCCAGAATGACCTTTGGTTCCATTCAGTATTAGCTCTAACCCTTGTTATTTTCTAAATGAGACAGTCCCGGTGCTCTACCTGTGCATTACACAGCATCTGAAACGATGAAAAGTAACTGTTGGGGGGAAATCCCCAGCAGGGGAGGTGGGAGGTGAAAGTACTCTAAGGAAGAAGACTCACCCTCAGGAAACTGCAGCACTTCTCCCTGGGTGAGTCGCAGTATTGTCCTATGAACGTAGGCAGAATTTTTTTCGGGAGTCAGTTTGCAAATTCATGGGTTTTCCTTTAATCAACCCATCTCTCTGCTTCAAACAATTCCAGAATGAAGCATTCAGTAAAACCACAGCATGATGACCTCAACATTATCACAAAAAGTTACTTAGAAATAACCATTCACTGTTTCCAAACCGATCGCTACTTCCTGATTGTTAGTTTGAATGAATCTGCCTAACTTCTTCCCCCCCACCTCTTTCTTACAGACCGTATATAAACCAGTGAAATCCCCCAGTATGAACATGAATTTCTGAAAACTCCTTCTGTCAACATCAATCTCTCTTAAGTTGCTCCTGGGATACAGCTCAAAATGAAGTTCATTCCAGCAGGTAAAACCATCTTTGTCAATCCTATTTGATTTTTTTTTAAACTTTTCTGATTTTGAAGCAATCAGTCACACCTTTTGTCTGAGGCTCTTCTGTTTGGCGCAAAGAGAAACCCTTAAGAAACTTTTTCGCTAGTCTTAGCACCTCTGGGAATTGGCAGTAAAAAGCAAACATGCCTCTCTGGCATATTTCCACAAACATCTGGAAATTTATACCACTCTAAATTCTTCCAAAGGGTTTTCGAATTCTTTTGGGTCTCTCGCTGCTGAGAAACACTGATAACTCTTGTTTAATTAGATTTTTGAAAAAATCAGAGAAATAAGGAAGTTGCCAATTGCAAAATGTTTTTGGATTGAAAAGATCAGAGTCGAGCTTATCTAAAGGATAGACACTGAAGCCAGAATGTTGTTCTCGTGGCCTGAGTACAAGTCATGTCTATGTGAAGTGTTGTGGGGTAGATTGCGCTATGCAAACCACTGCAATAGGGAGAAAAGAGTTTTAAGGGTTTTAAGCAGAGCAGGCAGCATGGCCCACTAGCTGGTGCACTTGGCTGTGACTCAGGAGCGCTGGCTTCTAGTCCCAGCCCTGCCACTGGCCTCATGAGTGCCCTTGGACAAATCACTGTGCCTAAGTTTCCCTCTCTGTGAAATGGGGATAATGGTAGTGAGTGCCGCCTTAAAGCACGTCGAGATCTAATGAGAATGAAGCTACAGAAGAGCGAGGTATTACTGAGACTCTGGGCTAGAGAAGCTGAATGAGATTGCAAATTAATATTAATTTAGTGGTGAATGTCACAAGCCACCTCAGCACTGCTGGGCTCTCTGACAGTCCCACAGCTGAAATATGCATGGGAGAAAATTGCATAGCACTGGCCCACACCAGACCATGTTCCTCCCTACTGGGAGTTTAATTACATTAGGGAGGGCATTGGCTGTGTCCTTTGCTCTCCATCCTCCTTTGCTTTTCCTGAAAATGTCCTTGTCCCGAACATGAGCACTGCTATGTGAGTGATTGCAACACAGAAGGGAAGTCCTGTCAGTTGCAATGTACAAATTAGGGCACGGATGCTGCTGCAGCGAGTGTAAATAAAGTAATTATCGTATGACTTGTGACCTGCAGCGATTCCGAGGTTCTGACAAGTGTGGACAACTTCAGAGTTTGTCAGATACCAAGAACTATGTGGTTTTTCAGCAGCTGCATTGTGACATTGCTTGTTGAATTGGCTGTCTCTAGGCCCAATCAGCAGAGGTTGAGTTGAGTATGTTCTGCTTTGCACAGGATCAGGCCTTTAAGATACTATGCTCCATAGAACCTGAATAGTGTAATTTTTCTCCCTCACTGTGCAGTTTATAGCACGGGACTGCAGGGGTCAGGACCCCAAGTTCTAGCTCTCCAGATCTGTACAGTATTCTCAACTCTGCCACTGGTGCCCTTGGTTGTGTCACTCTGTGACTCAGTTTCCCCATCTGTAAAATGGGGATGATAAGGTTTACCTGTCTTTGTAAAGGGCTTTGGGATCCTTGGATGAAAAGCAACATATAAGTGCCAAGGATTATTATTCATAACAATAATTCATATCAGCACCATTACCACTATGTGATACTATTCCCAAATGGCAGCATATTAATCTCTGGGTTCTATGGGAGAACAAGAGAACAAGCAGGAACGTCCAGGGGTTGAAACAGAGAGGGAAAGGATATACAGTTCATCTTTCATAACATCATTTGACCTAACCCTGCTGTGTTCCTCTGTGACACATTGCTTTGGTCACCTGGCAGCCTGTCCCGCTTGTGGCTGTGTGCTGAATTTGGTGCTGGTACCCCAGATAGTGAGGGGGCGGGTGTGTGTGGTGGTGGGGGGGTGATAGTTGGAGTCTCAGCCCAAAGGCAATGGGTCATCCAAAATTATCCTGAAAACCCCTCGCCTCAGCCTGGTAATATCATCAGATGCAAGATTAGGCTTCTGCTATTATTAGCTATTCATATTACAGTTGGCCTACAATAATGACATATTACACCCGAGACAAGGGCCCCATTGTGCTAGTCTCTGTCCCAAAGACCTCACAGTCTAAACAGACAAGAGGGACAGAGGAAACTGAGGCACAGCGAGTGACAGTGACTTGCCCTAGGTCACCCAGAGGCAGAGGTAGGTCTAGAAACCAGGGGTGAGATCCTGGGGACATTGATGACAAAACCTCTGTTGATGTCCCTAGGGCCAGGCTGTCACCCCAGGTTTCCAATCCTGCTAAACCACACCAACTCCTGTGAGTGCACCTGGGGCCTGGGATTTTGACACATGGCTGCAGGCATTGATGCCTTCCTGCATCCACTCCCATGATGGGGCTGCCTCTCATGCAAGATGGCTAACCTGCGAGGGAGAGGTGGGATCTTTGCCTATGGGGCCACACCAGAGGCGGGGAGCCCGAATCAGTGCACAGTGAGACACAGGTCAGCAGGCAGTGATGCAACACACAGCTGATTGTGGATCACCAGCAGGCCACCTCCCTCAGGGAAAGACAAGAGCTCACCTTGATGTGGAGGGGGGCTAGAAAGAAGACTCTGCTTGAAGAATAATAGCACTGTGTCTTTAAATATGTAGCAGGGCCAGGAAAGGTCTGAGGCAGAAACTCTACAGTGAATCAGAGAGAAGGTTTAGGGATAATGCCAACCTCCTAAGTCTAATAAATCTCTTTGTTCAGTGCTATTGTCTTATGACAGGTGCTGGGGGAAACCACTACTCCACTCAGACTTAGCCTGGCTGGCCGGCCGGCCCCATCCATAACCCAGTTCTATGCATATCAGCAGTTTCTCCTACTAGGCATTCAAACCAGCATTTTTTCAAGAATGCTCATTGGTTTAGGGGGGTTCTTAATAATTCCTAACATCAGTAGATGGCAAAGCAGATAGTATCATTATCCCCACTTCACAGAAGGGGAAACTGAGAAACTTGTCCATGGCCACCCAGTAGGTAAGGGGTGGAGCTAGGAATAGAACTCATGTATCCTGAGTCCTAAGCTACAGTGCTAGCCACTAGACCACTCTGCTTTTTAGATGAGCCTCTTGGTGACACCTCAGTTGGCCACTATTGAAACTTTGATCAATGTCAACAATACGAGCCCAGAGAATGGGCACAAAACCCACACCCAGCCCTACCCCCTGCTTTGCATGCTTGACTAAATCTGACAGGTAGTCACAGGCAGTTGCGCAACTTGAGAAAACAAAAAGCTCCCAGAGGAAAGAAAAACACAGGGGAATTCCTGCTGCATTGCAGGGCAGCGCTGAGCCAGGGGGCAGTGCTCTGGCAGGGAGCTGGAAAATGCAGACAGCAGAGCATTGAGGGTTGGGGAGACATGGGGAAATGGGAATTTTCTTCTTAACTACACTGGTAGAAGTGAGAGGAGAATATGGCCCTTAGGACAAACTCCAGCCCCTATCTACAGAAACTACACCGGATACGTGGGCATGGGGGAGCAAAGGGTAACTGGGTGTAAGCCGGATGGTTCAGGGCAGGCAGGACGTTGCCTCTGCTTTATCAAAGAGCAGCCCATGTGCCTCAGTAGCACATGGTTCTGACTGCAGGGGGATGGAAATGTTCTTGGTCCCAGAGATCAGCCGCTCCAACCCAGGCAATAGCTGGCTCCCTTCCCAGTGATCTGACACCCTAGAGAGATCCTGACCGGAGGCAATGGGAGAGAGCTTCTTTTGATCCTTCTTTCCCTCCAGCATTCGCAAGATCAGGAGCTATTAGTGACTGAGGCTATCCAGTCCCAGTGACACTGGACGCTTTCCCGGAGGAGATCTCAGAGCTCTCATCTGGCTGGGTGGGCACTGGACTCTGAAGTGAATGGCGCTGATGGCTGGGTCCCAGTGGCATCATCTCACCGCGCCCGCTTTCCTCTGTCCACAGGTGTTGTCCCCTTGCTGTTGATGATCCACTGCAGATTGGTGGTTGGAAAGGCACTGCCGGTGAACACACCCAGCCCCATGTGCGAGAATACGCACGTGTGCAAACCCAACGTGGCTGAGCAGACCCGGAAGCTAGTGGTGCTGCTCAATGCGACAGCTCAGGATCTCTTCAGCATCTATGTAAGTTCCCATTGGAGCCTCAGCTCCTCCTAAATTAAAACTGTGTGAGCTACTCAAGCAGGATACAGGCATGTCCTATTCGGCCAGCCAAGCTGCTCGTCCCCAAGGACATTGCATCAGGCAAGCGGAACGTGCTTATTGCTAGAACCCCACGGGAAGAGTTTACATAAAACTGGCAGGTGTTTGCTCGACCTGTGCAGGACCTCGGGGATGAGCCATGGATGTCAGCTGGGGATGCGGGTGCTCAGCACCTCTGAAAATCAGACCCTGCCCTGGATTTTCCCATCACAAATATAGGATGGGCAATGGAGCGCTGGCCTGCAGGGAGGAGTGGGGATTAGTGGGCTAGATTTTCAAGAGTGGAGTGCTGAGTTTAGATGCCAGCCTCAGCTGGGGAAAGCCTTCCAGCCCTTGGGGGGTTACATTTCTATCACCCCTCCCCACTGCACAGTTCGGCACAACTAATGGCTCCTGCTATCCCTGTCCCAGCTGTGGACAGAGCAGGAGGGACTGCAAAGCAGGACCAAAGTGCACTGGTAGGTGAGTTATTGGTGCAGTCGGGGGATGGCAGAGAAGAAGGACGGCCCAGTAGATTGGGCATGAGCCCAGTCTTAGGAGACCTGCACACTAATGCCTGTTCCCCGCAGCTGGCTCGCATGATCTTGGGCAAAGGGCTCCGGGCCTTGGTTTTCCACCCACATGACGGATGGGGTATTAGTCCTGTAAATCCTTTGCAAACTGCCAGATGCTCAGGTGCTATAGCCCGGGGAGACAGAGAAGTACCTCGCGAGAGGTGCCTCAGCTCTTACAGCATTGCCAACCACAAGGGTTCAACAGTCCTGAGTCAGGCTCTTGTTTACTGAGGTTTCGGAGCCTTTTGGGCACAACTGGGCCAAGTTTTCAAGCATTTGTGCACAGCTAGGAGAGCTAGAAACCTCCTTGTTTAACAACAGCTGAGATTCTCACAGGGCTCCAGGGGCAGGACTTTAAAACCCATCCTGCAGCATGAGACGTGTGATAAAACAGTGAGCGGGGGAGGGCTGAAGGTGGGGCAGTGTGTGCGAGGGGCTGTGTGACTGAGATTCCCTAGTCATTTTTTCCCCTCCCGCCTCCCCCAGCTGGACTGCCAGGGCGACCCATTCAGCAGCCACCTGGATGAACTCTGCAACGCCAATGGAACCAACTTCCCTGACTTCGACGTGAACCGAACCAGCCATAAGAAGGAGATCATGGTGGCCTTGTACAAGGTCTTTGCCTTCCTGAACGCCTCGCTGGGCAACATCACCAGGGACCAGGAAGAGCTTAACCCCACGGCCAAGGAGCTGCTGGAGCGGCTCCACAACACCACCAAGACCACGAGGGGACTGATCTCCAACCTGACCTGCCTGCTGTGCACCAACTACAAGGTCTCCCAGGTGGACGTCACCTACGGCAAGAGCAGTAAGGGCATGACCGTCTTCAAGAAGAAGCAGCAGGGCTGCCAGGTGCTGAGGAGGTACGTGCAGGTCGTCTCCCAGGCGGCACAGGTCCTGCTACCTCACCTCTCACAGGCATGAGCTGCCAGACAGACGGACCCTGCCACTCCCCCAGGGCCTGTTGAGCCCGACTGCGGAGGAATCAGTGCAGCACGGCTGAGGTGAGCAGGAGTCTGAGTCAGGGGCATCTGAGAGGGCACATGACAACCAGCTACAGACTCCGGAGGGCAAGGAGGCGGGATTGCCCTTTGGTCAGCCCTCTTGGTTTGGAAAGCCCCTGACCTTTAAGACACTCAGCTTTCAGGGAATTCATCCATCCAGGGGGGCTTCAGTGGCCCCCTGGTGTGGGACTAGCTCCCCCTTGACATCCGCCTCCATCAAGCCCTCTGCGCTTGCCCAGGGCACCTCTGGACTCTTCCTTCACGGGTGGTCTATTATTAATAAGCCTTGTTTGCTTCCTATTTATTATCTCCCCCCAATCCCTTTTGTAATATTGCTCCCCCAGCGCCGTTATTTATTTGAATGTTAATGAGGGTGAGTTCTATCATGTTTGTCTGGTATTTTAATTGTGTCTTTATGACGCTGTTCAGTGCCCAAGTGCCTTAGGGATAGGGCGCGTTATAAATTACCTGAATTATTAGTCTGTGGGAGGCCAAATGGGCTGGAATTGAGACAAAGGACGGTTTGGGCAGAAGACCAAGGAATGATGGCCCAGCACTGAGATGCGCCAGGCTGCAGAGCAGTCTGGCAATGGCCCTCGTGGATGCACCATTGCTTGGGTTGCTGAAAAGCAGGCTGGGGAAAGCATGAGGGAAGGACACTGCCGAAGCCCTAGCAAGATGGATTGGGTAGCTCTTGTCCATCTCTGGGCCACCCTTTCCTCTGACTTCAATGGGGAAATGAGCGGAGAGTTTAGTCCTTTGATTTTAGGAGGTTCTGCAATGCAGCTGGGAGTTAGGTTTCACTGCTTCTTCTTTGTCCCTCTCCAGCCCCCTCAGCACTTGGGGCCTTTTAAAATCTTGATTAGAAACAAAGCTTTAGAACTGCTGGAGCACTAGACCTGTTGCAGGATCCCAGGTGCTCTGTGAGACACACCTCACGTACGGGTATAAAATCACCAGTGGCAGGGATTTAAGAACAGGGTCTGCTCCGCTGAGTCCAGGTTCTGCAGTTATGGGCGCCCTACAAGTATTCCACTCCAGCCTAGAATCTGACTCTTTGGAGAGTGTCCCATGGGTTGGGCAAACTGTGGCATGCCCTTCTGTGAACCTGAGCTGAGGTCACACAGCTGCTGCAAAGTCCACACATTCAGGGCTGGCATTAGGGGGTAGCAAGGAGGGCAATTGCCCGGGGCCCTACGCCACAGGGGGCCCCACATGGTGGGGCTCGGGCTTCACCTTCCGAAATGTTGCAGCAATCCAGTGTGTGAGCAGGTAAGGAAGGTGGGATAGGAGCCCACTCCTTAGTTTCTGTCCTGGGCCCCAGCGAGTCTAACACCGTTCCTGCACACATTGTCTTTGTGAACGCCAGCGTGAGACTCGGCCTTGCTCAGAGTTAACTGAGGAGAATGTCTCAGAGAGCAGGTCCAAAGCCCATTGAAATCCATAGGAATCTTTAATGGCTTCAGCTCAGGCCAGGACGCTGAGATTTTCCAGGTTGAATTAAGGACAACCAATGAAAATGGCTTTGATAATCCCATCCTGGCCTCTCCAGTCACACAGGCTTCTCCCTGCGCCCACACGGAAAGGGAATGCCGCTCAGATCGCTCTCTGTCCTGGCTCCCCTGTATGCACTATCCGCCACATGGCGAATGCAGTCTTGCAGGCTACTGGATTCATTTTCAAAGTGGCAGCCTTTCTATCATGGGGATGAACCGTTTGGGGGCAGGCCTTGGGGTGCTTTAAAACCAGTGAATGAGTTTTCTCACAAAAATTTCATTTAAAACAGAAACCAAAACTCCCTATCAAACTCAGTACCAACTTCCACCATGGCAGATGCTTGGTTTTTGAGATGCTTTTCCTCTTTGTGGAGGAAGAGGGTCTGTTTCTAAAGAAAGGTATCAAAAGATGAGTTACTGGAAAACCAGAACCATTTAACTCATTCTCCCCATCACACTCCTCCAAAAAAAGTGTCTGGGATCAGATAAAATGAGACCTGGATTTGAACTACCAGGATCTTGACAAAACTTTTCAAAATCTACAGCAGCCCTAGTTTTGCCCATCTCTATAAGATACTCTGAGAGCATCCAGAAGGAGCTAAAGGACACAGCTGACCTGTGTGATCTTCAGCTCAAGATTGGGTGTCCTTTTCAAAGATCTCCTCTAGTTCAACCTCAAGTAATTGGGGTCAATGCTGGATGAATCAGATGGCCTGTGTTAGGCAGGAGGTCAGATTAGATTATCATAACAGTCTCTTCTAGACTTAAAATCTAGGATGGTGAATTTCTTATTTATGGCCCATAACAATTAGAAGTGGGGAGTTGGACAGAAACATTGCACTATCTGAGCAATCTTGTAAACTCCCATCTATTTGTATTTCCTTGTTGTTACTTGCACACAGTATTAAGGCACTTGTCAGGTGAGTGAAAGGTGTGGTTACTCTGAAGCAGACATGCTTTCTCTTCTGCACTGGTATCTTCCATGCAGCTGGCTCTGCAAATTTGACTATTTACTATGCATCGCTTGGACTGTTAAACCGGAATGATGAGAAAGGCACTCAAATTGAAGGGCAGTTGCAAAGGGTGGATGATTTAGTTGGGGTTGGTCCTGCTTTGAGCAGGGGGTTGGACTAGATACCTCCTGAGGTCCCGTCCAACCCTGAGACTCTCTGATTCTATGTGGGGGAGGGTGGGCATTGAAGTACTGGTTGGCCAGCTACTATTTTGGATCATTCTCCCCAAACACCAAGCAGCTGGGGACAGAACCCATAGTTTAAAAGGCTCAAATATCACTGATTTTGTTAAATCTTCACTTACGTTTTCAGTGACTTCACCCCTGTAGTGAGGAAAAGGGCTTTTCTCATCATGAAGGCAAAAGGGGGCTCAGGACCCCGTGAATGTAATTAATAGTCCTTATAAAGGGATGAGTGATTGGAATGTCTCAAGGGGAAGACAATAGTGCTGGTTCTCTCGAGGCAGCCGGGCTCTGGTGCCCTTATTGCAAGCACCTTCCTCCAGCATGTCAGTGGCCCCCTTGTAGAGTTAGAAGCTGACCAGCGCGGGTAAATCTGGCAACCTTGGTTCTCCTTTTACTCTAGTGTAAATCAGCAGTGACACCAGTTCAAGTAGGGTAAGTGCAAGGGAACCAGGTCTCTTTGCTAACTGACCTCCATCGTCTCCCTGATACAGACAAGGTTTGTATTCTCATTCACCTCGTTTACAGATGGTGAAACTGAGGCAGCACAATTTCAACCTCTGCTTTTGGGAGTCCGACTTGAGACACCGAGAGTCTGATTTTCAGAGGTACTGGAACACAAGCGCAACTCCAGATGAAGTCAGGGGATTGCCACCACCTCTGAAAATCAGGGCCGGGTGCCTCCGACTGGGCACAAGTATCTTTAATTCTAACCCCCTCCATCAAAGTGCACTTTAAAGGCTGTATCACAAGTATTCTTACACTGACAGATGAATACTGTATCCAGACCACAGAAGTAGCTGTCTAGTAGATTCAGCCCAGGGCTAGGAGTAAAGAAAACCCGAGTTCTAATCCCAGCTCTACTGATTTGCATGACCTAGTTGCTGTAGCCTCTGTTTCCCCTGTTCCTTACATTCGTTCAAATCACAGTTTGCACCCCTGCAGTGGCTCAGACTCCACATGGCTTTGCTGTGCAAGGGGCCATATCTCGCAGGGATGTTGTGAGGCTATTTAATATTTGACATGAGTGCTAATTACAATGACAAGGAAAACTATTTATGTGCTCCACAGTGACAGGGTAGTCTGTGTGTGTTACGGTGTCTGTGTGTCTGTAAAGCCTTATGGGAAAGTATGCCCCATGCCACATGTTTGACAGGACTTTTAATAATTATTATTATTAATAATAATATATTGTATGATATTTAAATATTTATTTTTATACTTTTTAGAATGTCTTTTTTACAATAAATATTCTGAAACAGTCTCTTTTTTTCCCTGTGGTTTTCTTAGCACTTCCCTGTTGTGTTACATTTGTTACCTCTGGTCTTTCCCCAAACTGCAGTAATTGTAGAGCTGTGAATGCATCTCCTGCAATGTTGCATCTCAGCAATGCTGGATTAGTTTCTCCAGAAGCTATTTCATTATGATCTCAAACCAAAGGCCACTGTAGACAATGGGCATCTTTCTAGACTTTGGATCAGGTCCTAGGAATCAGATTTTCAAGTGTTCAGCACCCCCAATTGGGGCAGAATTTAAAAAGTGCTCAACGTGGGGGAATATCCCCGTGGCCTGGCCCATGAATAGGGGCTGTAAAAGTTTCACATCCTCCCCCAGATGGGCACATGCTGGGGACAGGGCAGAGGCTGGAGGGAGCATGAACTATGGTCATTCCTGTCAGCGCCAGTGCCCCTGGCAGCCTGGGGGAGGCTTAGAGCCGCTCCAGTTGCCTAAATTACACCAGGAGCTGTGGCAGTCCTTTAAGCAGCTGGAAACCCAAGGGTCCAAGTGGCATAAAGCCACCTTTATCCTCCCTCCCTCCCTCTGGGCTATGACTCTGGGCTGTGTATCCAAGGGTTGGCAGGATCAGGCCTTGATCAGCTCTTCAGAAATAGGACCATGGGGCTGAAATCACTGGGGACAGAGCTGAGCTTGGCACAGGAGCTGGCTGTGAGACAGCTGGCCATATGCCACCTCTGCACCACTATGTTGGGGGCCATGTCGTCCCTCAGTGAGATTAGAACAGCCAGAGTTGCTGCCCTAACCTATGTCCAGCTGCTCATGGTCCAACAGACCCTTCCAACAGCTGGAAACAGCCAGGGAGTAGCTCTGGCCATACCTCCTTCTCTCCAGGACCACCCCTGTGCCAGAAGCTGCAGCATTGGGTTGCAGAGTTGCCTGCAACTCTATGCCTGCCAGGGACTCTCCCTATGCTGGGCAACGCCCCCAGAGGGCATCTAATGGATTATGTATCAGAGGGGTAACCGTGTTAGTCTGGATCTGTAAAAAGCAACAGAGAGTCCTGTGGCACCTTACAGATGAACAGATGTATTGGAGCATAAGCTTTCATGGGTGAATACCCACTTCATCATGCATCTGACCAAGTGGGCATTCACCCATGAAAGCTTATGCTCCAATACATCTGTTAGTCTTAAAGGTGCCACAGGACTCTCTGTTGCTTTTTAATGGATTATGGCAGCTTTGTAGCTTCTTTACGCCATCAGAGACAGCGTAAGCGCTGTGGGACACCAATGAGATTCAGTGCATGAAGCAACTAGCATACTGCTGGCATTCCATAAATAATGCTGCTGCCAAAGGATGGCTGCACAGTGGGAGAGATCACAGGTGTTAAAAAGCCCACAGCCAGTGAAGGGAAACAAACCAAATCAGATAAAAAAATAACCACCTCAAAGACTCCAGCTCTGCCCTTGGAGAGGTTTATAAAAGTCTGGCTAAGCCCAGACCACCTAATTTTCCTACAGAACAATGATCCTGTGCTGGCCAATAAAATGGGATTGTATCAGTTAACAAGAGAGCGATTATGAGCACACTTGAGCAGTATGATGAAATCCTCCTCCAGAGCCCATGGGCCTCCAGCCAAGCCTCCCAGGCATGAGACAAAGCGGATGAGCTAAGATCCTGTTTGATCATCCCTCATGTCTCGGAGGAGCACAAAATCTCTTTCTCTTAATAACATGCCCCATCAGGTTGTTCAGCCCAGGCTTTACTAATCACAATTGCTCAGGCGCACCTCTGTAAAGGAGAGAGTCTAAGGCTGCCATCTGACCCAGAGCAAGGCGAAGTTGTTAATGTCATTTCTTCTTTGGCAGCCTCTGCAACTTCATCACTGCCCTGTGGCTCTCTTGCTATTGTCGGAGAGCTGGCTGCTCTGTGTTACTACGAGCCTCTGTGGGTGGCAAGGAGCAACTCCTCTCTATGCCATAGCGAGAGCGGGCCACAGCTGGGGATTTTGGGATGCAGGGAATTTTGATATTTATGAATTTACTTTGGTTCCAATTTGAAACCAAAGCAAATTTACCAAAGGTTTCCAGCGAGCTGGAGATCCCCACAACTGTTGTTTCAAAAACACTAAAATAAGGTGTTCTTGGAACAAAATGTGATACTGACATTCTAGCTAGCAGCCATGAAACTGACAAGAATGTCAATTTCATTTAGCTGCTCTGCTGCAGCTGGGGCTTTCTGGGCTGGCAGGCTACCTGCTGGGGCTCCCAGGATTGCTACCAAGTCCCAGGACAGAGCACTTACCACAAGTCCATCCTTCCTCACATAGTAACTAATCCATGGCTATCTAGGAATTTACAAGCATCCTGGGACTTGAGAGACCTGGGCTCAAGTCCCTTCTCTGCTGCAGACTTCTGTGCAGTCTCAGGGAAATCACTTACCCTATCTGTGCCTCAGTTTCCCAGCTGTAAAATGCACATAATAACCCTGCCATTGTGCACGGAGGGGGTTGTAAAGATAGACACATGAAAGATTGTAGGTGCTCAGAGGGGTCACATAGATAAAAAGAAAGAGGGGGCTACCAAATAATTACTTACTTTGTATTTGGTTTTACGTTTACAAAGAGATGCCCCAGCCCAGGATCTAGACCTAAGCGGCAGTCAGCAGACTGCTCACCACACTTAGCTTCCAAAGGAGAAGTGGTTCAGTTTTCTTGTCTTCCAGCACAAATTTCTGACTTCAATCTTAATGCACAGCAGCGGCCTAGGCAGCCACTGGATCCCTACAGAAATTCATGCTTCCTAAAGGGCTCAGGCCTGCAGCCTGAACTCAGAATGACTCGCTGGACTCAAGCCCAGGCATATCCGGGCCCTGCTCCTCACCCTAGTTTCAGTTCATCATTTTAGAACCACTGAGTCAGCCAAAAGCAGATAGTAACATTTTATGATCCTACTGAAAGATTTAAGCAGCACTAATTAGTGTAGCAAAACTTCCTGGTGCAAAGCAGAAGCAGGAGTCCTGGCCTTCCACGGTCACCCCAGCGACCTGCTCTCTCCTCACACGCTGCAGAGGCAAAAGGATGGCAGAAGGGAATGTGTCTCCTGCCATGCACAGGCCAGCAATGTTAGGCCAGCTCCGCCCCTAATACCAATGGATCCTGGACCTGATCCAAAGGCCTTATAGTCAATGGGAGTCTTTCCACTGACGTCAGTGAGTTCTAGATCTGGCTCAGAAAGTCCCTGTTGAAATATGAGATTTTCTTCAGGGTTTCACCAAACCTGGGAAATGCTCACCATGGAATAGGCCACCGAGTGGGTCAGAGCATCAGACACAAGTGGAATGACTAAGCCCCAGAAAGAAAGAGTTCCAGTTTAAACAATCAACTTGCCCTTTACAATGGTTAAAGAAACCCCTATAGTCCACAGATGCTGCTAGGTGGAAGTAACCCAGAAGAGAGGAGCAGGAGCTTTTGAAAGATGTGATGTCAGATATGTGATGTCTGCCTGCAGAGAGGGCAATTATCCACTGGAGCCCCCTACCTTACAGTGGCAGCAACTAGCCGTTGGAACAACTCACCAAGGGATGTGGCTGATCATTTGCAGTCTTTGCACTGTAATTGGATGTCTTCCGAAAAGACATGCTGTCTAGTTCAGCCACAAGTTATTGGGCTTGATAATGTCACTTATCTAGTAGGTGAGAGAAAGTCTCCAAACTACAGGAGTCACTGAGTAAAATTCTCTGGCCTGTGCTATACAGGAAGTCAGGCTAGATGATCCCTTCTGGCCTCACCATCTATGAATCTATACATGGGATTCTTCAGGCTTGGGTAGAGTTTTAGGGTCTTTCTTCCAAAGAGCCTGGCTCAAGCCAGAATCTGGATTAAAACATGCCTGAGCTCTGGTGAGAATTAGATCTGGAACTGATCTCCATAACTTGGGGCTGTCTTTAAGGGAATTTAAACCAGATCCCTGAATCTAAGCACCCACCACTGCTGGAAGGTTCTGATTTGAAAGAGATTGTGGATCTGAAATTCACATAGCCAAGGACATGAAAACAAGATCTTAGTATTTTAGAAATTCACCTGTTCCTGAGACATTATTAATTATTATTATTATAGAGACCTCCAAATCAGAGATCATGGTCCTCTCCCGGAAGAAAGTGGACTGCTCTCTCCAGGTGAGGGGGGAGCAGCTGCCTTTAGTATACGAGTTCATGTATCTAGAGGTCTTGTTCACAAGTGATGGCAAGTGGGAGCATGAGATAACGGGTGGATTGGGGCGGCGGCAGCAGTGATGCGGATGCTGTATCGATCTGTGGAGCTGAGTTCTTGGATGAAGCTCTTGGTTTACAGGTCACTCTACATCCCCATCCTCACCTATGGTCATGAACTTTGGATAATGACCAAAAGGACGAGATGGTGGGTACGAGTGGTGGAAATGAGGTTTCTCCGCAGGGTCGCTGGACTTGCTCTCCGACACAGGGTGAGGAGCTCAGCTATTTGGGAGGGCCTCAGAATAGAGCTGCTACTCCCCCTGATCAAGAGGAGCCAGATGAGGTGGTTCAGGCACCTGATAAGGATGCTTCCCGGGAGGCTTCTGTTGGAATTGTACCAGGCACATCCCACTGGGCATAGGCCCCAGGCCAACCCAGGACCTCCTGAAGGGATTATATCTCCTGTCTGGCCTGGGAACGCTGCGGAATCCCCCAGGAGGAGCTGGAATCTGTTTGCAGAGGAAAAGGAGGTCTGGACCTCCCTACTCTCCATGCTGCCGCTGTGACCCTCACCAGGAAAAGCGGCATAAAGGGAAAAGAAGAAGAAGAAGATTATTATAGAGACAAGATGGGTGAGGCAATATATCTTTTATTGGACCAATTTCAGGTCAGACCTGAAGAAGAGCTCTGTGTAGCTTGAAAACCCATCTCTCTCACCAATACAAGTTGTCCAATAAAAGACATTACCTCCCCCACCTTGTGTTTCTAATATCCTGGGACAGCATGGCTACAACACCACCGCATATGTATCATTAGTACAGAACTTCCTAGAGACCCCAACCACATCGGCGCCCCATTGTGCTGGGTGCTGAACACACATATTAGTGAGAGATGGGCCTCACCCCACAGCACTTACAACCTTAAGTAAAGACAAGACATAACCGGCAAGTCAAATAAATAAATGGGCCTGAGGAGGAAGTGAGGGCAGAGCCCCAGTAATTCAGCATGTTTTACTTAGACTAGCTACATCTCAAGCATTTATTCTATCACAAAGAAGGGGATGGAACATCAAGAGTTGAAGGAAAATAAAGAAAACATGGGCTGGATTCTGCCCTTGTACAGGGGTTAATCAGGAATAATTCCATCAAAGGTAAAGACAGATGTAACACTCATTGTGAGATCAGAAACAAGCCCTTTGGACTCATCCGAGATTGGTGTACAAAGCTTTTACGAGCGAGTGTTTAGACTCTTTGTAACCGAGACGGCCCTCAAAGCAATGACAGCAAGCAGCAGTGGGTAGCACTCAGCGAGAGTGCTGAAAACAGAGAGGGACCACAGCTTCCAGTCCCTTTCCACAGAGATTACCTAAGGGCCTGGAAGGCTCAGAGGGCCGGAAGTGAGTTATGGAGCCTGTCATTGTTTTGTCATCTTAGAACTGGCAAAGAGTGAGGCTCTCGCAGCACTTTGTGACCCCTTCGAAAGGGAACATCTACACGTCAAAAACATCCCCGCAAACAACTGGCAACAAGCCTGTGAGCCTGAGGCTACAGACCCGGGCTCACGCTGCAGCATTGCAAATAGCAGTGGAGACGCTCCAGCTTGGGCTGGAGTTCGGGCTCCGAAACGCACCCAACCCTCTGGGCTCCAGAGCCCGAGCTCTGCCCGACACCAGAACGTCTCTATCGCTATTTTTAGTGCTGCAGCATCAGCCCCACGAGCCTGAGCCATAGGCCCTGCATGGGTGTCATAGGCCGGGGGGGGCTGTGCCTCCCCAAACAGCCTGGCATGGCCTTGCCCGTGTTCTGCCCCCAGGCCTCCTCCTGCAGTTCCCAGCACTCTTCCATGGCCCAGGCTGGCTGGGGCAGGCCGGCCTGCTGCCGGGACTCAGTGTGGCTGGTGCTGGGGCCTGGGCCGAGCTGCCCGCCCAGTTCTCGGACCATACCACCTGGCTGCCCAGTGCTCCAGGGTTGGAGGTGCTGGGACTGGCTGCCTGGGGCTCCAGGGCTGGGACGCTCAGGGGGGCCAGGGGCCGCGGTGGGGGTGCCCTGGACTCCTGTGGGGGAGGGGGAGGGGCGGGGCCCTGGGCAGAAGGGGAGGTGCCGGGGGCTAGCCTCCCTCAATGTCTGGGTTCACAGTGGCTGCCTATGAGGGCCAGGTTCCGAGACTTGCTGCCAGAGTTTTTTTGATGTGTAATTGTACCCTTACAGGCTTAAGTCCAGCTCCTGGTAGGCAGATGCCCACATCCTACCTGACATTAAATTGATCCTTCTTGCTAGTTTCACAGGGGAGACCTAGGAATGACTCAACAATCAGACGCTTTGGTGCTGGGTGCTGAATACAAACCCAGACAGACAGAACTCACCCCCAGGCCCTACAGGTCATGGCCCCAGATTAGGGTTGTGGCTGATTGTTGCATTGTGACTAGACCTGCTCAGTGAAGGAGAAAAGGATTTCCAGTGGTGTCAATGCAGCTATTTTTTGGGGGGATGGAGAGATTCCACTCCCTGTTTCCATGCCCTGCCCCACTGGGAACACTGTCCTGTACCAACTCGTGCCCCCGTCCTGCTGCAGGTGTCCCTCCGCTGGGGAGTCTCCCCTCTCTTCCCCACATAGTGCATGGGGGTGCTGCCAAGAGGAGCTGGGTTCTTGGCAGACTCCCCTGCATTCTGCTGCACAGGACCAGACTACTGGTGTGTTAATTACAGCTTCATTTGGTCCAGGGTCCAGCCACCCTTCCCTCTGGGCAGAGGGGCAACCCGCCAAATTTGAGTGTTGCTGCGACCCTGTGCACCAGGTCACAATGCCACTTGCTGAAATTTGGCCTGCCGCCCCCTGTCTGTACAGAGGGGCAGCTAGGTCACATTCCAGTGGCATTGCGACCATGCAGCCAGAGCCATGTTCCAGACCGCTCCAGCAGCGGCTGCATTTCAAAGTGTTCGGGCCATGGGCCCCCTGGCTCTGTTGCCTGTGAAACTTTGAGCAACTGCAAAAACCTGTGGGGGGGAAGGGCATTCACCCTCCCCAGCCACCTCGATTACCACCCCTGCTTTGGTCCTGCAAGTGGCCTGTCTGCTACCTTTCACCATCACAAAAGTTCACTTCTCCTTAAAAAGGAAATCAAATGTGTGTGTGAGGTTGGGGGCAAATGGGGCCAACTCTGGGAACAGAACATTCTGCTTCATCTTATACCCTGAGTCAGCTATAATATCCTACTTTATCATCAACGGCAGCACCACAATCAGATAAAGTATCTGATCACAGCATGCAGTTATCTTGGCCTTGGCTGAAAACAGAAAATGCAGAAACTTCTGCTACTGTGTCTGTGGCTTTTTGCCTCGGATGGGGCAGCATTAATAAGAACCTACTCTGCAAAGAGGCTCTCAGCTATGCTCCATTTGAAGAGTAGGCTTTAGAAAGAGCAGAAGAGATCCAGAATGATCAAACGCATAGCAATAGCCCCAACTTCTCATTAACAATGTCTCAGGCTTTCACCAGTAGAACTCAAAGCACTTCACCAAGGAAATCAGTTTCGTTATCTCAATTTACAGGTGGGGAAACTGAGGCACGGAGAAGCAATGTGACTGGCCTAAGGTCACCCAGCAGGTCAATGGCTGAGCTGAGAATAGAATTAAAGTCTCCTAAGTCCCACTCCACTCTAGCTACTATGCCACATTGAAACCTCACGCAACTTTCTTTGGCATAAAATCTTGCTTAAAAACTATAGCCCAAAATGCACCACACAGTTAAATGAAACAGCTACAAAGTTGGAACTGCTCACTGTGTCAAGTTAATCATGCTTAAGGCTATGCAAGCCCTTTGCAGGGCCTTAAATGTGACTTGCAAGGGAGAAAATAATGGTGTTTTATCCTATTTTTCTTCCACATCATGGTGAAAGAAAGCCTGAATTAGTTTTTTTTTCTTCTTCTTGGTTTTTACCTTAAAAATCTCTGGAATTTCTAGTCTAATGTTCTCTGTTTTTGTTGGAGGTGTCTGTGGATAACTAGAGAACTTGAGTGGATGCTTTCTCAGGGCGAAGCTGAATCTTTCACTGAGTTCTTTTCTCCCAGCTGTTTGCCAGGTGTACGAGTTAAAAAGTGTTAACAAAAACCAAAACAAACAGAAAACAATTGTAAACAGTCTGATACCAAGGCCCATATCTTCAAAGGTATCTAGGTGCCTAAAGCCCATGAGCCCAAAACCAACTTTAATTTCACTGGTGATTGTTAAGGCTGGCTCCAGACACCAGCGCAGGAAGCAGGTGCTTGGGGCGGCCAATGGAAAGGGGCGGCACGTAGGGGTCTTTGGCTGCGAGGGAAGGACCGGCCACCGAATTGCCACCAAAGAATGAAGCAGCGCGGTAGAGCTGCCGCCGAAGTGCCGTCGATCGCGGCTTTATCTTTCCCCCTTCCCGCCCGCCGCTTAGGGCAGCAAAAAAGCCGGAGCCAGCCCTGGTGATTGTGGTGTCATAATCCCGACTGATTTTCCATCCTTCCATAGAACCTGTCAAGGGAAAGCAGGAAGAGACAAGACCTGAACTGATTCTAGCAAAAACAATGAGGAGTCCTCGTGGCACTTTAGAGACTAATAAATTTATTTGGGCATAAGCTTTTGTGGGCTAAAACCCACTTCATCAGATGCATGATGTGAAAATTACAGTAAGCGGTATATATATGAAAAGATGGGAGTTGCCTTACAAAAAGTAATTTTCCCTCTGCTGACACTCACACCTTCTTGTCAACTGTTGGAAATGGGCGATGTCCACCTTGATTGCGTTGGCCTCGTTAGCACTACAAAAGTAATCAACTGTTGAGAATAGGCCACTTCCACCTTAATTGAGTTGGCCTCATTAGCACTGACCCCCCAACTTGGTAAGGCAACTCCCATCTTTTCATATATATATACTGCTTACTGTATTTTTCACTCCATGCATCGGATGAAGTGGGTTTTAGCCCATGAAAGCTTATGCCCAAGTAAGTTTTGTTAGTCTCTAAGGTGCCACAAGGACTCCTCGTTGTTTTTGTGATTCAGACTAATACGGCTACCACTCTGGCCTGATACTGTGACAAAACAAAATCAAACAACCAAAGCCAAATTTCCAGGCCTTCTGTATCAATCATAAAGAAGCAAAGAAAGAGGGGAGATAAAAATGATGAGTCATTTCAGAAGAGCTTTGAAAACAGCAGCAAAGTCAATATGCTTGAGAGCAGATGCCAAGAGCAGCGGCTGTGATGACAGTGTGAAAGGTCAGTGCTAGACCAGTGAAAGGGGAATAAAGTGAAAATATGGACTTGATTCAACTCTTACTTACTCAGGTGTAAATTTACACTGGTGCAGTCCTTTGTGTGGACTTGCCTATTCTGGTTTAAGGACAATGTGATCAAGTTTGCCTCTGCAGTGCCCCCTTGTGATCCATCTTGGCATGACTCACCCTGCCACAGGTCTCTGCTGGTAGGTTGCTGTCACTTGCAAGGTCCAATGCAGTAGTGTTTGAGCCCTCCAGCCCAGCCCGCCAGCCTTATCCCTTCTGGAGTATTAACGTCCACAGAAATCAGGACAAACCACCATTCATACAGGGTCTTCTAAGGAACCTTTGGCAGGACCCCCTCCAGCAGGGCTCTACAGAACTAGTACCAGGGTCTAGTCAATCTCTTTCCCAGGAAGCTTGTTCACCCAGCAAACTGTCAGCCTCTGTGCAAACAGGCTTCTGCACATCAGAGAAGCAGAGCTCTGTTCTCGTCCCTGCTACACCCTGAACTGGGCTAGGTCTCGTCCTTAGCTTCCTTCTCCATGCCTGAGCTTTGCTGCAGGTGTAGCGGGGTGGGGCCAGTTGGGTCCACTGGCTCTCATTAACCCTCTCCTGGCCAGTATGGGGGCCTGACTACCCCATCACAAGTGACTTATTTAAGTTTAGCTTAAACGTGTTCCCAGTGGATTTAAGTTAAACTGAACTAAGTCTGGTTTTAGGGAAATAAAAGTGTTCACACAGCCCTTTGCATTGGTTTCATTATGTTGGTTTTAAACACACATCTGTGGTTAAGCCGGCACCACTGTCATGTAGGCAAATGTTTTGCATCATTTTCTAGCCCTAGCAAGGAACACAGCCAGAAAATTAGCTGGGAAGATGAAGGCTTCAAGAGCAAGAAAGAAAGTGGGGGTGAGACGTCTCTTCCTAGAGACAAGGGTGATGAAAGAGTCATGACCAAGATCTAATCTCCCTTTGGCATTTTTCATATCATTTCATTTCTGCAAAGTTTCCATCTGCCTTTGCTGTGATCACTGATGCTGATACACAAAGTTTGCAGTCGAGTGGGAACCGCGATCGGCCGGACCTGCAGACGCGGCAGATAAACAAACTGGCCCGGCCCACCAGGGGCTTTCTCTACACAAGTGGCGTCCCAAGTTTGGGAAACACTGCTCTATGGAACCCCCCTCAGGTAGTTTAAGGCTGCTATCAAATTCCCCCTCACTCTTCTTTTCTGCAGACTAAACAATCCCAGTTCCCTCAGCCTCTCCTCATAAGTCATGTTCTCCAGCCCACTAATCCTTTTCGTTGCCCTCCACTGGACTCTCTCCAATTTGTCCACCTCCTTTCTGTAGTGGGAGGCCCAAAACTGGACACAATATTCCAGAGACACTGAAGCAAAGAAAACCTTGGACCAATGAGCCATGTTTAATTTCAGTCATGAAAGGGAAAAATATGAGCTTGAATATGCTGACAGCACTTCTCAGGCCCATGAAGGAATAATCATTTATGCTGTCTGTGCATGTGTTTCTGTGTGTGTACATGCATGTGGGCATGGGTGTCTGCATATGTTTCTCTGTGTTTGTGCGCATGCATAGGTGTGTGCATGTCAGTGCATGTATGGATCTGTGTGCATGTATGCGCGTGTGTGCCTGCCTGGGTGTGCACATTGGTGTGTGTTGTGTGCATGTGTCTACGTGGACATGTCTATGCATGTGTGTCTCTGTGTGTGGTGTGTCTATGCACGCGTGTTTCTGTGTGTATTTCTGTGTGCGGGTGTCCCCGCATGTCAGAGTTTTGACTATGCCTCTTAGAAATCATAGAATATTAGGGTTGGAAGGGACCTCAAGAGGTCATCTAGTCCAACCTCCTGCTCAAAGCAGGACCAATCCCCAACTAAATCATTCCAGCCAGGGCTTTGTCAAGCCTGACCTTAAAAACCTCTAAGGAAGGAGATTCCACCACCTCCCTAGGTAACCCATTCCAGTGCTTCACCACCCTCCTAGTGAAATAGTGTTTCCTAATATCCAACCTAAACTTCCCCCATTGCAACTTGAGACCATTACTCCTTGTTCTGTCATCTGCTACCACTGAGAACAGTCTAGATCCATCCACTTGGGAACCCCCTTTCAGGTAGTTGAAAGTAGCTATCAAATTCCCTGTCATTCTTCTCTTCTGCAGACTAAATAATCCCAGTTCCCTCAGCCTCTCCTCATAAATCATGTGCTCCAGTCCCCTAATCATTTTTGTTGCCCTCCGCTGGACTCTTTCCAATTTTTCCACATCCTTCTTGTAGTGTGGGGCCCAAAACTGGACACAGTACTCCAGATGAGGCCTCACCAATGCCGAATAGACGGGAATGATCATGTCCCTCAATCTGCTGGCAATGTCCCCACTTATACAGCCCAAAATGCCATTAGCCTTCTTGGCAATAAGGGCACACTGTTGACTCATATCCAGCTTCTCGTCAACTGTAACCCCTAGGTCCTTTTCTGCAGAACTGCTTCCTAGCCATTCGGTCCCTAGTCTGTAACAGTGCATGGGATTCTTCCATCCTAAGTGCAGGACTCTGCACTTGTCCTTGTTGAACCTCTTTTTGGCCCAATCCTCTAATTTGTCTAGGTCCCTCTGTATCCTATCCCTACCCTCCAGCATATCTACCACTCCTCCCAGTTTAGTGTCATCTGCAAACTTGCTGAGGGTGCAGTCCACGCCATCCTCCAGATCATTAATGAAGATATTGAACAAAACCGGCCCCAGGACTGACTCTTGGGGCACTCCGCTTGATACCAGCTGCCAACTAGACATGGAGCCATTGATCACTACCTGTTGAGCCCGATGATCTAGCCAGCTTTCTATCTACCTTATAGTCCATTCATCCAGCCCATACTACTTTAACTTGCCGGTAAGAATACTGTAGGAGACCATATCAAAAGCTTTGCTAAAGTTAAGGAATAACACATCCACTGCTTTCCCCTCATCCACAAAGCCAGTTGTCTTGTCATAGAAGGCAATTAGGTTAGTCAGGCATGACTTGCCCTTGGTGAATCCATGCTGACTGTTCCTGATCACTTTCCTCTCCTCTAAGTGCTTCAGAATTGATGCCTTGAGGACCTGCTCCATGATTTTTCCAGGGACTAAGGTGAGGCTGACTGCCTGTAGTTCCCGGATCCTCCTTCTTCGCTTTTGTAAAGATGGGCACTACATTAGCCTTTTTCCAGGCATCCGGGACCTCCCCTGATCGCCATGAGTTTTCAAAGATAATAGCCAATGGCTCTGCGATCACATCCACCAACTCCTTTAGCACACTCAGATGCAGCGCATCCAGCTCATGGACATGTGCTCATTCAACTTTTCTAAATAGTCCTGAACCACTTCTTTCTCCACAAAGGGCTGGTCACCTCCTCCCCATGCTGTGTTGCTCAGTGCAGCAGTCTGGGAGCTGACCTTGTTCATCAAGACAGAAGCAAAAAAAGCATTGAGTACATTAGCTGTTTCCACATCCTCTGTCACTAGGTTGCCTCCCTCATTCAGTAAGGGGCCCACACTTTCCTTGACTTTCTTCTGGTTGCTAACATACCTGAAGAAACCCTTCTTGTTACTCTTAACATCTCTTGCTAGCTGCAACTCCAAGTGTGATTTGGCCTTCCTGATTTCACTCCTGCATGCCTGAGCAATATTTTTATACTCCTCCCTGGTCATTTGTCCAATCTTCCACTTCTTGTAAGCTTCTTTTTTGTGTTTAAGATCAGCAAGGATTTCACTGTTAAGCCAAGCTGGTCACCTGCCATATTTACTGTTCTTTCTACACAGCGGGATGGTTTGTTCCTGCAACCGCAATAAGGATTCTTTAAAAATACAGCCAGCTTTCCTGGACTCCTTTCCCCCTCATGTTATTCTCCCAGGGGATCCTGCCCATCAGTTCTCTGAGGGAATCAAAGTCTGCTTTTCTGAAGTCCAGGGTCCGTATTCTGCTGCTCTCCTTTCTTCCTTGTGTCAGGACCCTGAACTCGACCATCACATGGTCATCAAAAGCAAGAGGAGATGTTTGGCAGCTGTTTCTTGACTCCTGCCCTCAGTGCAGCCTCCAGCCAGACAGTAACTACAACCCTGACGATCTAGCAGACACACTTCCCTCATGGCTTTCCAACTGTGTTGCTAGTTTCTTTGAAACAAACGATATATTCACAGTAATAAATATGTCACGAGCAACAACTGGCTTTACGTGTGTCTGGGAAAATTCCCCCTCCAGAGGCATTTTCAGGAGAGGATGTTTATAAGCAATGTGCCAACCTGCCAGGGAGCTGACACAAGGGAAAGGTGGTGCAGACACAGTAACAATGGACAATAGAAATGAGTCAGATCCAATGGTAAGGTTTGGCCAGGCACTCGCAGAGATTTAGGTAGGTAGTGGCAGAATGGGGCAGACGCTAGCACAAATCTGGCAGAGGGTTGGGTGGGCACTGGACGAGATTCAGGCCAGCAATAGCCAAGTGGATCACACCTTTATTACAGCAGCGGATCCATGTGAGCGGAGACGAAAGGAAAGGAATCGATCAACTTCCAATATTCCAACACAGGGCTGTAACCAGCAGTGCCTGTCTTCATCTGTGAGAAAGCCAGTGTTACAGTGGCTGGTGCTACTAGCCAGGGCTAGAGAAGCTAATCATTATTTTGGATATTGACTTGAAAATGTCTGTTCATGACAACCAAGGAGGAAGGCAGCCAGGGAGACAAACATACACAGGGTATGCTGTTGGAAATGCTAATATTTTGTTTCAAAGCACAACCTGAATCTAATCTATCATCCATACCCCTCTATTTCCCCCCACAGTCATCTATTTAGATCTCCTTGTCATGTCCTCATGCTGCTTCCTCCCACATCCATGCAGATGTGATTCCCTGATCTTTGTACTCTTCCAGGACACTGGAAGAACACTTGTGCTCAAGGAGTTGGCATCACAGGATATGCTTTGTATGTTGAGGCTCTATCCTTCATCACTGTAGTACGTGAGCACCTCAAGTTAAAATTCAACAGTCCCCTCTCTCTTCCCTACCAGCAAGAGACAGGCCTATGGCTTTAAATTGGTGAGAACGGGGACACTATTAGGCGAAAGCTTGGCAGATAAGTAGGTTTCGACCCTTGCAATATGAAATTGGGGAAGGCTGTAGACCTCATCGGGTACGTGTAGACTGAAAAAACAAAAAACCCCAAAACACAACCCCCCAAAATGCAGCAGAGTCTCAGAGGCCAGGTTGACGAACTGGGGCTTGCAGGGCTCACACTACTAGTCAGGGATGTCTTAGCAGCATCCAGAGGGGTCTGACTCCATCAGTAGCACCCCACATGCTGACCAGCATGTTGCTTGGCACAGCTCCTTACCTGAAGGCAAAGTAGGGAAAACAAGAGATTGGGGCACATTTTAGTCCCTACCCCTGACTCACTCCCATTCTATCAGCAATTTGCCTAAAGCTTCCTCACCTCACCCGCTCTCTGGGTCACAGGGTCGCTTCTGGGTGTGGATGTGGAGCTGCAGCTTCCTTGCCTAGGAGAAAAAGGGGACAGAAATGTAGTTGCTGTGCACTCTCAGCAGAGTGCCTGGCTGACAGTAGCTCTCCATCCTCTGGGCCGAAGTGCCTATAGCTTAGTCTAGAGGGACTTTAATGGAGCAGAAGGGGGTAAGTGACAGGGTGATCTGGCCCACTGTGTAACAGAGAGTTGTTTGTTGACCACAGCCTCAGAAACCCCAATGGTTGAATGCTCCTTCTGGATATTCACAGGAAGGCCATGCATGTTCCTTGCACAAACATGCACAATGGCATTGTAGCCGTCTGGGACTCACCCCTGTGGCACCTCCTGCTGGTGTCCTGGGAATTAGCTTGTTTTCCAGCCTTGGAGCACCCTCTGCAGGAGCTGGGCCCCCGCATCCCTTCCTGGACTCCGGGGCCCTGTTCTCTGGGATGCTGCCCCTGGCAGTGACCCCTCACTCTTAGGGTCTCCCCCTCCCTGGGGAACCCCCACCCCCTATCCCCACCTCACCTCAGTCACAGGCTACTGCCAGTCACCAACTAGCCCCCACTCCCTGGGGCAGACTGAAGTATCAGCCACTCATCACAGGCAAGGTTGGGTTTGGACCTGTTGCCTCTGCCTAGCCTTGGGCTGTCCCCTGCAACCTCAGTACCTGTTTGGCCTTATACTAGGCTGCAGCCTGGGGCGGTTTCCAGGCCAGAGCTCCCCAGTTCCCTAGGCTTTCCCCCGGCCCTGCTGTACTCCAGGTACCTTCTGTAGCTCCCCAGCAGCCAGGCTCATCTCTCTCTACAGCCAGAGAGAGACTGTATGTCTGCCCCTGGCTTCCCTATCTTTTATAGGGCCAGCTGACTCTGCTTGGGGCATGGCCACAGCTAAGGCTGCCTCCCAATCAGTCCAGCCTAAGTCTCCCAGTCCCAGCCCTCTCCAAGGGCTGGCGTTTAACCCCTTTCAGGCCAGGAGAGGTGATCACCCCGCTACAGGCATCAAGTTTATTTCAGACTCTGAAGTAGCCAGCGGGGTCAGACAGTGAGTCTTACACTGAAGCATGGTGCATCCAGGTCAAGTTACCAGCACCTTTCTGTCACTGGAGGTTTTTAAGTACAGGTTGGACAAACCCATGTCAGGGTTGGTCTCAGGTTACAAGGTCCTGCCTCAATGCAGGGGGCTGGACTCGATGACCTCTCGGGGTTCCTTCCAGCCCGATGTTTCTATGAGTCTATGATATACAGTGACGTCTTTATCGGAGCAGTCCAGGTGGAAGTCTTTTTGCTTCCAGCAATGTGATTTGTACACAAACAGGATAGAACATCTCTACTGTCTGGATTCTTTCCCCCCTGAGCAAACAGTTTGTTTTAGTCAGTGCTGGATGTTTCCCAGGCCCCTGAGAACAATTTTTTGGGAAGGGATATTAAACCTCCTGCTTCAGGGCTTAAGCTGATCTCTAACTATTAGAGCTCAGGGTGAAACCAAATGTGGAGATTATCCCATATCTGCTACTGTGGGGTTCCTCTGGCTCATTTGGTACTGGCCACTGTCAGGGTCAGACTAATGGATTAGATCAGGGGTTCTCAAACTGGGGGTCATGAGGTTATTATATGGGGGTCACATGCTGTCAGCCTCCACCCCAAACCCTGCTTTGCCTCCAGCATTTATAATTGTGTTAAATACAGAAGTGTTTTAATTTATAAGGACGGGGGGGGGGGGCGGGGTGTCGCACTCAGAGGCTTGCTATGTGAAAGGGGTCATCAGTAAAAAAGTTTGAGAGCCACTGGATTAGATGGACCGTGGATCGGATCCATCCCAGTAGTTCCTATGTTCCCTTTTTTATTTCCTAACTGGCCTCAGAGAGGAAAATTTCCTCCAAGAACAGACTTACCTTGCCTAGTGAAATCCAGCATCCTTCCCCTGCTTTAGAATTTATTCTTACTCAGCAGTTATCAAGACTTCCTTGTCTTCTAAATAGCTTTTTGTCTCACAGCAGAGCCCAGAACAGGCTGGGTCTCACTCCCCTCCCACCACCCCCACAAGGAGCTGCGCTCTTTGCAAAGAGTTGCCTATTCGTGTGCTTTCTTTGATTGCAGCTGAGGTGTGTTCCTTGGCTCTGGGAACAGGCGGAATAGCTGGCGGGTCCTTTCTGAGATCAAGGAGCCTTTTTCCCTCTCTTCTCCTATTCAAGTTGGCTAGTCCAGCTCCTTCATAATTTATACCTAGTAGTCTACATTCTGGTCCCATTGAAGTCAATCGCAACACTCACATCCAGCTTCAATCGAACCAGAATTTTATTTCAACTCTGCTGTGAGCAGGTCTTGAAAAAAAAATAAGAAAGAAAAAAGACCAGATACCTTCAGACCTAGCTAAAGAAGTAGCCCTGCTAGCCAGCACCTGATAGGAAAGAAGAAGCTGGGAACCCAACAAGGCCCGAGGCAATGCTCTAATGAAATGCCCACCCTCAATTGCTGAGAAGGGGGAAGGTGCTGGGATTCCTATGAGGGCAGTCTTTTGCATCAACCTCTAATGTCAGATAAGTTTGATGCCCCCACTCCTGTTGCCCAGGGCTAATGAAAGAAAGAGGGAGGAGCTAAACCAGGTTGGACAAAAAATTACCATAGAAAATTTCAAGTTTTTAGTGAAAAATCTCAAACCAATAGACATAAGATTCTGAAATATCACTATGGTGCCTCATGGGAGTTGTAGTTCAGGTGTCTCATGTCCCCATTCTCCTCTCTGGTCCCAACTCCCTGGTTGGACTGCATCTCCCATGATGCATCACGGTCTCCTCTGTTCGTGTGAGGAGGCAGTGCATCATGGGAGTCACTTGGCAATGCTGCATAATGGGAGATGTAGTCTGAATGGGAAGCCCTGCCCATAAAGGAGAATGGGGGTCATGCAACAACTGAACTATAACTCCCATGAGGATCTGTGGCGCCATATCACGTTCTAAATATTTTGGGCTTCAGTTCTTCTAAAAAATTCTGTAGAAAGAGGTGCTTTTCGTGAAAAATTTTGTTCAGTCTAAAACCCAATTTTCTGTCAGAAAACAGTTTTGATGGGAAATTTACATTCAGCATTAGTAGAATCCTGTCCCCATTGCACCCTGCAGCTTCTTTGCTGTTGAAGAATCTCAGCTCTCTTTAAGCCTTCTGGCTGCTGCAAGTGTGCTCCTCCACCCCTCCCAGACATCACTGAAACACACCACATGGGCTCCTGTTGCACAGAGCAGGTCGTATGACTCGCCTGAGGTAAATCAGTTATAAGCTGTGCCAACATTTCACGTGTAGGATCCTGGGGCTGACGAGGGTCTGTATACAGTGCAATTGGGAGTGTGACTGCAGTAGGTGTAGACATACCCCAGCTAGATGAGGAAGGTGAACCAAAAAGTCCCTCATGGCTGTTCCTCCCTAGGAACAACCCAACTCCCCAGTGCCCTGCTGCCCATTCTAAGCCTATTCAAGAAGGAACTTCTCCATTGGGAGCTAAAGGCTTCTTGACCTGCATGCCCCATATAAGCCAAAGCAGCTTCTCTGACAGACAAGGCAGACAGTGTAAAGGCTTCAAGTGAGGTCCTGCTCACTGACTCTTATAACTTTGAGGATCAAGGGGAGGAAACAGCTGAGCTTGGACTTTACTATTTAGAGATACATGTAATTTAGTGTTGATCTGGGCTCCCACTGAGTCCTTCCCCTGGCTTCCTCCTTGTAAGTAGATGCCCTGCCCCATGCTCAGGAAGGTTGGTACCTCGTCAGCAAGGGGCAGGGCCAACTACAACCTCAGCACATATGACACCCAAGGCTTCCTAGAGAGGAGGCCATCACTGCTTTTGAGAGCAGCAGCCTGAATACCACTGAGGGAAGCACCCCTCCAATAATCTGGGGGGTAGTCTTTGAGGGTTTGGGGAGAACCCCCCCCCCACAAAAGGTGGTAGGGGAGAGAAGGAGATGTACTGTGCACAAGCCGCCTCTTCCCAGAATCTGAGGCGGACTGGGGGTCATGGGAAGCATCATCCTTCCCCCCCCCCTCAAGTCTGTGGCACAAAGCTGGGAGTTATGGGACTTGAACCTGGATGGACACTGCTGCAGGGGTGAAGCATTCAGCCTCTGAGGCAGTGTTTTTCAATCCGTGGGTCATGACCAAGTACTGGGTTGCGGCATGTCAGGTGCTGGGTCGCCTTGCTCTGGTCAGCATTGCTGACCAGGATGTTAGAAGTCCCGTCGGTGGTACTGCCAGGCTAAGGCAGGCTAGTGCCTACCTTTCCCAACACCGTGCTACGCCCCAGAAGTGTCCAACAGTGGGTCTGGCTTCTAGGCAAGGGGGCCAGCAGGCTCCGTGCACTGCCCCCACCCCAAGCACTGGCTACACACTCCCATTAGCCAACAACCAGCCAATGGGAATGGGGGAGGGAGGGGGAGAGAGTCACGCAGAGCCACTTGCACGCCTCCACCTAGGAGCCAGACCTGCTGCTGGCCGCTTCCGGGGCACAGCGTGGTCTGTGGTGCCAGGACAGGCAGGAAGCCTGCCTCGGCACCCCAGCTGTGCCACTGACCGTAAGCTGCTGGAGGTAAGTCTGTGCCCCAATCCCCTGCTCCAGCCCTGAGCCCCCCCAAACTCAGAGCCCCTCCTGCACCCCAAACCCCTCATCCCCAGCTCAGAACCCTGATCCCTCCCACACCCCAACCCTCTGCCCCAGCCCTGAGCCCCCCCAAGCCCAGAGCCCCTCATTCTTGGCCTCACCCCGCACCCCTCACCCCAACCTCTGCCCTGAGCCCCTCCCACATCCCAAGCCCCTCATCCCCAGTTCCATTGGGTCGCAGCCATCAACAATTTTCTTCAACTGGGTCCCCAGGAAAAAAGTTTGAAAACCACTGCTCTAAAGGAATCAGACGCTTCCCATTGTCTCCTGCTAATTAAGCAGGGTCTTCTGTGAGGAGCTCCATAGGAAGTCTGCCTCACCAACCTCAGCCAGAGGAATGGGGGCCACAAGACACAGCATCAAGAGTAGGGTTATGATTGAGGCTCCTCAGTGGGCTGAAGAACCTTCTTGTAGCTGGCTAAGGAGCAGGTCCCAGCAGCCAATGACTGTCACAAAGACAATGACTCTATCAGGGCCATCCCTGGGGAGCAGAACACCCCCCCCACCCCAGCCCAGGCCCCACCCCACTCCACTCCACCCCTTCCCCTCTTCCGCCTCCTCCCTGCCCCCATTCCACCCCCCCTTTCCAGCTTCCGCCCCCTCCCCCAAGTGACGCCAGGAGCTGGTGGGGCATAGTGGGGCAGGCTGGGACTGGGTCGCTCGTTGCTGCCAGTGCCAGGCCCCCCACTAGCCCCCCAGATCATCCTGGACCCCGCATCCCAAAGCACGGGGCCCCTAAAGTGTGGGGCCCGGGGCGATTGCCCTTGTCCATCCTATGTATCAGCTCCACATACAATTTTTGGGTGGGGGAGAGAAGATCCTGATGGTATCAGCCTAATAATCCCACCTCAAAGAAGCCAATAGAATCTTCCAAGCAGAGCCTTCAGGCTTAGACAGCCATGAAGGTCACACAGCAAGTGAATGCCAGGTCACAGTTACAAGCCCTGTCTCACAGTCCTAGTTTCTAGCCACTGATGCCTCCCTGCATTGCCCATGTACCTGATATAATGGTGGCCTATCCATACTCCATGTGGAATCCTGTATGTATTGAGGGATTTATATGCATCAACTCTCTAAGCTCCACTCTTATGAAACCCAAGGAAAATACCCTCTGTTTCTTAAAGGACTGCAGAAGTACTGAGTGTCAGCGAAATTCTCATCTCCAGTGAGAGAAGCTAGCGATGCATAAACGTTTATTAGACCAGATGGTCAGACCTGAGGTCCATCTACTCCAGTATCCCATCTCCAACAGTGGCGAGCACCAGAAGCTTCAGAGAAAGGTACAAGCAGCTCACAGGAAAATGTGGGCTAATCTATGCCACATTTAGGTCCCTGTAGCTCTTGCAAATATATACGATAGAGTCCACTGATAGAGAAAGGTGAGGTTATTAAAATAGCATGGCCTAGTGGTTAGGGTGGAAGAGTAGGACTCAGGAAACAATGGTTCAATTCCTGGTTCTAACTCCAGTTTGCTGAGTGACTTTGTGTAAGTCCCTTCCCTATGCCTTAGTTTCCCCTTCTGCATAGTGAGACATTGATAGTGATCTCTTGGACAAAGTGCTTTGAGAGCTACAGATGATATAGGGGCTAGGTATTATTATTACAAAATCTCTGCAGCAGGAATTCCTTTTGCATATTCTGCAACTGTTCTGTCACTCTTTGTGACAGTTCCAGATTTGAAACATGGCCAGAATATGCAACAGAGATTCAGACTAAAGATAAGAGAGACAGTGCAGACCAGAGACCAGAATTGTGCCCTATAAATAGAAATTCTGCCTTCAAAGAAAGGAATCACATCTTCCCAGAGCCCGTTTCACAAGGCTCTCCTGGTATTTTAATGGTAGATTAAATTCTAAACAGGGTTATGTTAGTGCAAACTCCAGACAAGTTTCCAATTAACAGAACACCAGAGATTGGGATTCTATTCTTGGGCCTATCACTGATGGGATGTATGATCTCAGGGAAGTCACTGCCTGGCTCAGTGTCTTAGTTTCTCCATTTGTAAAATGGGGATGACACTTACCCTCCTGTACAAAGTACTCTGAGACCTATAGATGAAAAGAGAAGTGTTGAGGATTATAATAATTATCAGACAATTATTATTCTGATAATAATAATAATTATTATTATTATGACAGGAGAGGAAGTATCGAAGAATTAAAAGCCTGTGAAAATTCCAAAATGTACACAGAAACAAAACTTCCGGCCATCAAAAAGTATGAAGCATCAAAGTATGACAGAGTAAAGACCCTGGATGTAATGAATCTGAATCACTCAGCAATGGGCTGACTGTGTGTTGCTCTAAGATCACTACATGTCCTAGCAAGGCCTGAAGTTTTCTGCCAATAACAACAGCCACAACCACACGCAACAGACCATTGGAGTTTCCTTAGTGCTGAAGGAAACTGAGTAGCAAACAGTTCATAGACGCGACTTCAAAGGCATCCTTGCATCAGCAAACCCACCCTTTACACTTCCGTCTAGATGTATTGCAGGTTTATGGAGTTTCACACACTCTACTTGAGAAGCAATTACCAAAGCATTTGAGTCATGAGACGTCTCATTGACCGTTACTCCCTTTGTCCAACAGGGAAGATTGCCAAGGGCAGAAATATTTTTGCAAGCGCCGACTATGGCACACACTGGCACCACTGAAACATTCTCACTCGAGTGCATAATCAGGGCTTCCAGTATGCTCCCGTTGCTAGGGTCTGGGGAATTTTTATCTGGGACCCTTGATGTGATCTTTTTCAGACCAAAAATCCTGATTCATGAAACCATGACGTGGAAGAGCTTGCTGTGTAAGCGCTGATCGAATTAGTAACATGACACCAGCTTGCCCTCAGGAAGCATGAGGAAAGTAAGCTTGTGTTTTGAGACATTTGTGAGACCTGAGTATTTTTTTCACTGTTCTTAAGTGAAAGGGGAAGAACAAAACCCCAAACCCTCAGCAATTCCTCAGTAATAAATATCACCCCATTACAGACAATGTTTCCCTGTTTAAAGCAAAATGAAGTGAAAGGAGAACTGGAAAATATATGTTTTCCCTTTTGCATTGCAATCAGTGGCAAATGTGCTCATCCTCCTCTCTGATGAACAGCTGACAATTTAACAGAGAAATGACGACTTCCCATCGCTGGGAGCCAAACATATTGGCTCCTAAGATCAGCCTAGGAAAGAGAACGTGGGCCAGCTAGCCATGTGATTCCTGTTAAAGCAGCAGGTACCTAAACTTTGGGACTGCAACTTGCCATTGGGCCAAAAATTGCCTGTGAGTTGACATTGTTCTTTAAAACCAAAAATAGATGCACAGAAGTAGAATGCTTGTTCATGCTTTACCTTCCTTCCCAGAGATATTGCCTGCTGATTGAGGGTCAGATGTTCAAGAATGTCCTGGCAACTGAACCCTGAGTTCATCAGCAGCAAGCACTGGTGGATGACCTCCCTTAGGCTCACCCAGCAGTTGCAGAATGGCTGGAGGACTGATCATGTTTGGTCCTCAGAACCCATTTTGGACACTTCTGCCCCAGAGTCACTGGCTAAGACCTTCATGGAGTACTTTGAAAGTGGAGAAGTGCATGCTCTGGGATGACAGGCCAACTTCTGTTCTCAGTTACCCCAGTGCAATCCCATTGCACCTCCAGTAAAGAAACCTGGGTAACAGGAAGAGAACAACATGGAATATTTATGAAGGGAACACCGATGTCGTGCTTACAGGCCACTACACTTTGACTATATGTAATTCTTTCGGGATCTTTTCTGGGGCAGATCTTTGGCCTGATTCTCTCCACTTTTACACTGGAATAACACCACTGACCTCCATGGAGATACCCCAGATTTACACCAGGGTAAATAGAAGCAGAATTTGGATTGTTCCTGGGTCATAATGCAGTCTCTATGTACTGCTCTGTGGGCCTAGAGTGTCTCCAGTTTCAGTTGATCTAGCCTCCCTTGCATAGGGGAATCTTCAGGTAGCATACAGATATTCTATGCCACCTATTCCACCCACCTCCCAGCTGTGTGCAGGGAGCATGGTCAGGGCTCTCCTATGCCCTGGGAATCCCTTAGTGCAACAGCCCCATGGGGATGACCATTAGCCATTGGCACAGGTTAGATCAGCCTTAATTTTTTATTAAGTTGCAGTCAGTTACACTTTTTCAGTCCCATTATCTTCACTGGGTTTGTAAAAATGTCACTGAGAGAAGGATGTGATCTGCAGAACTTTTACTCTCTTTTACCATTGAGATGCTAAAGGAGCACTCAAAGATTATAAGCCCATTGCGGAGAAACTAAATGAATTCTTTGCATCAGTTTTCAAGGCTGAGGATGTGAGGGAGATTCCCAAACCTGAGCTATTCTTTTCAGATGACAAATCTGAGGAACTGTCCCAGATTGAGGTGTCATTAGAGGAGGTTTTGGAACAAAATCAATAAACTAAACAGTAATAAGTCACCAGGACCAGATGGCATTCACCCAAGAGTTTTGAAGGAACTCAAATATGAAATTGCAGGACTACTAACTTTAGTTTGTAACCTATCATTTAAATCAGCTTCTATACCAAATGACTGGAGGATAGCTAATGTGACGCCAAGTTTTAAAAAGGGCTCCAGAGGTGATCCTGGCAACTACAGGCTGGTAAGCCTGAATACAGTACCGGGCAAACTGGTTGAAACTATAGCAAAGAACAAAATTGTCAAACATGATTTGTTGGAGAAGAGTCAACATGGTTTTAGTAAAGGGAAATCATGCCTCACCAATCTACTAGAATTCTTTGAGGGGGTCAACAAACATGTGGACAAGGGGATCCAGTGGATGTAGTGACTTAGATTTTCAGAAAGTCTTTGACAAGGTCCCTCACCAAAGGCTCTTAAGCAAAGTAAGCTGTCATGGGATAAGAGGGAAGGTTCTCACATGGATTGGTAACTGGTTAAAAGATAGGAAACAAAGGGTAGGAATAAATGGTCAGTTTTCAGAATGGAGAGAGGTAAATAGTGATGTCCCCCAGGGATCTGTATTGGGCCCAGTCCTATTCAACATATTCATAAATGATCTGGAAAAAGGGGTAAACAGTGAGGTGACAAAATTTGCAGATGATACATAACTACTCAAGATAGTTAAGTCCCAGGCAGACTGAGAAGAACTATAAAAGGATCTCTCAAAACTAGGTGACTGGGCAACAAAATGGCAGATGACATTCAATGTTGATAAATGCAAAGTAATGCACATTGGAAAACATAATCCCAATATACATATAAAATGATGGCATCTAAAAAGACAGTTACCTTTTCCATAACTGGTGTTCTTCGAGATGTATTGCTCATGTCCATTCCACAATAGGTGTGCGTGCTTGCTACATGCACCAATTCCGGAAGTTTTTCCCCTAGCAGTACCCGTAGGGGAGTGCCTGTAACGACCCCTGGAGTGGGGCCTTTATGGCACGGTATAAGGGGCGCTATGTGCTTCCCCCACCCTCAGTTCCTTCTTGACAAACAGCTTCGACAGAGGGGAAGGAGGCCGGGATGTGGAATGGACATGAGCAACGCATCTCAAAGAACACCAGTTACGGAAAAGGTAACTGGCTTTTCTTCTTCAAGTGATTGCTCATGTGCATTCCACAGTAGGTGATTCCAAGCTATAGCTGTTGGAGGTGGGTAGGAGTTCATAGACACTCAGGATGGAGTACAGCCCTGCTGAACCCAGCGTCCTCCCTGGTTTGGGAGACGATCGCATTATGCGAGGTGAACGTGTGAACCAAAGACCATGTGGTAGCCCTACAAATGTCCTGAATGGGGACATGGGCCAAAAAGGCAGCCGACGAGGCTTGCCCCCTAGTCGAGTGTGCCCTCACAATCGGCAGCGGGGGGGACTCCCACCAGGTCGTAACAGGTATGAATACACAAGGTGATCCAGTTGGAGGGCCACTGAGTGGAGATTGTCCGACTTCTCATGTGTTCGGCTGAGGCGATGAACAGCTGCGAGGACTTCCTGAACGGCTTTGCATGTTCCAGGTAAAAGGCCAGAGCCCGTCTCACATCCAGCATGTGGAGGCGGCGCTCCTCACTGGACGCATGGGGCTTGGGACAGAGCACCGTCAGGAAGATATCCTGACCCATGTGGTAGGTGGAGACCACCTTGGGGAGGAACGAAGGATGTGGGCGGAGTTGGACCTTATCCTTATGGAACACCGGGTACGGGGGTTCAGAGGTCAGGGCCCTGAGCTCCAAGACACGTCTAGCTGATGTGATCACCACCAGGAAGGCCACCTTCCATGAGAGGTGCAACCAGGAGCATGTAGCTAGTGGTTCAAACGGGGGACCTGTCAACCCAGCCAGCACCAAGTTCAGGTCCCACTGCGGGACTGGGGGCATAACATATGGGAAGAGACGATCCAACCCCTTAAGGAATCGGCCAGTCATAGCATGGGAGAATACTGTGTGGCCCTACACTGGTGGGTAGAAGGCCGATATGGCTGCAAAGTGCACCTTGATGGACGAGGGTGCTAGGCCTTGGGCCCTAAGGTGAAGGAGGTAGTCTAAAATGAGCTGGATCAGAGCAGCCACAGGCGAAACACCCCGATCGGCTGCCCACCGGGAAAACCGAGAACCACTTTGCCAGGTAGGCCCAACGTATGGAGGGCCATCTGCTTTCCAGGAGGATGCGCTGAACCCCTTTTGAGCATGTCCTCTCCTCCCAGCCTAACCAATGAGAAGCCACGCCATGAGGTGGAGTGCCGCTAGGTTGGGGTGGAGGAGGCAGCCTTGGTCCTGGGATAGCAGGTCCGGATGGGATGGCAATGGCCACAGCGGGGTGACTGCCAGGCTCGTGAGAGTCCCGTACCAATGTTGCCTGGGCCATGCCGGGGCAATCAGGAGGACCCAGGCACTCGACCACCTCCACCACTCCTCGGCCAAGGAGCCGCCCCACCTCCTGCTTGAGCAGGGCCTCGTGAGAAGGGTCCCCGAGGAGATGGAGGGTGGGTGGGCAGGGTAGAAGTAAACTGGAGGGTGCAGCCCCGGGAGATGGTGTTGAGGACCTATTGGTCCAAGGTCAGCCACGACCACTCCGTGAGAAAAGCACACAACCAGTAGGAGAAGGGAAGCTTTATTGCGGGTGGATCCATGGTATGAACTGGTAAGTTGCCTGCAGGCATCCCGTCAAAACTGATGCTTTAGAATCATAGAATATCAGGGTTGGAAGGGACTTCAGGAGGTCATCTAGTCTAACCCCCTGCTCAAAGCAGGACCAATCCCCAACTAAATCATCCCAGCCAGGGCTTTGTCGAGCCTGATCTTAAAAACTCTAAGGAAGGAGATTCCACCACCTTCCTAGGTAACCCATTCCAGTGCTTCACCACCCTCCTAGTGAAATAGTGTTTCCTAATATCCAGCCTAAACCTCCCCCATTGCAACTTGAGACCGCTAGTTCTTGTTCTGTCATCTGCTACCACTGAGAACAGTCTAGATCCATCCTCTTTGGAACCCCCTTTCAGGTAGTTGAAAGCAGCTATCAAATCCCCCCTCATTCTTCTCTTCTGCAGACTAAATAATCCCAGTTCCCTCAGCCTCTCCTCATAAGTCATGTGCTCCAGCTCCCTAATCATTTTTGTTGCCCTCTGCTGGACTCTTTCCAATTTTTCCACATCCTTCTTGTAGTGTGGGGCCCAAAACTGGACACAGTATTCCAGATGAGGCCTCACCAATGTTGAATAGAGGGGAATGATCATGTCCCTCGAGTTGCTGGCAATGCTCCTATTTATACAGCCAAAATGCCGTTAGCCTTCTTGGCAATAAGGGCACACTGTTGACTCATATCCAGCTTCTTGTCCACTGTAACCCCTAGGTCCTTTTCTGCAGAACTGCTGCCTAACCACTCGGTCCCTAGTCTGTAGCAGTGCATGAGATTCTTCTGTCCTAAGTGCAGGACTCTGCACTTGTCCTTGTTGAACCTCATCAGATTTCTTTTGGCCCAATACTCCAATTTGTCTAGGTCCCTCTGTATCCTATCCCTACCCTCCAGCATATCTACCACTCCTCCCAGTTTAGTGTCATCTGCAAACTTGTTGAGGGTGCAATCCACGCCATCCTCCAGATCATTAATGAAGATACTGAACAAAACCGGCCCCAGGACCGACCCTTGGGGCACTCCACTTGATACCGGTTGCCAACTAGACATGGAGCCATTGATAACTACCCCTTGAGCCCAATGATCTAGCCAGCTTTCTATCCACCTTATAGTCCATTCATCCAACCCATACTTCTTTAACTTGCTGGCAAGAATACTGTGGGAGACCGTATCAAAAGCTTTGCTAAAGTCAAGGAATAACCTGCCTGTTTACCCTTGGAGGGCCGAGGTTGGGGTGCAGACTGGGATTGCCTCTCCGGGAGTTTCTTATAGTCCCTTGACTTTTTATAAGGGGGCTCATATTTAGAGTGGGTGGCCTGGGTGGGAGCCTGCTGTGTCTTAAACTTGGTCCTGGCCAGGGCTGGGAAATAGAGGCCAAGGGCCTTAAGCATTGTGCGGGAATCTTTCAGGCCGTGCAATTTCACGTCTGTCTGTTCTGCAAACAGGGCCTTGCCAGCGGACGGAATGTCCTGTAAGTAGTTCTGTGCCTCACTGGACAGCCCAGACGGCAGGAGGCATGACGCCCTTCTCATGGACACCACAGAGGCCATGGATCTTTCAGCCATATCTGCAGCATCCGAAGCTGCCTGAAGGGCTGCCCTGGCAGCCACTGTATCCTCCTCCACCAGAGCCTTGGACTCTTTGTCACACTCTTGGAGAGAGTCCTCAAATTTGGGCAGAGTGCCCCACAAATTGAACTCATATCTCCCCAGAAGGGCTTGGTGGTTCTCCACCCTCAGCTGGAAACTCAAGGACAAATAAACCTTTCTCCTGAATAGATCCCGTCTCCTTGAGTCTTTATTCTTAGGAGAAAGGGCTGGTTGGCCCTGCCTCTCCCTGTGGTTGACCGACTCGACCACCAGGGAGTTGGGGGCAGGGTGGGTGTACAGGTATTCATGCCCCTTAGCAGGCATGAAGTACTTCCGTTCCGCCCTCTTATAGATGGGGGACACGGAAGCTGGGGTTTGCCACAAGGCGTTCAAAATCTTTGCCACCCCTTTATGGAGTGGGAGAGCCACCCTGCCCGGTGGAGAGGTCTGCTGCTTGCCAGGAGCTAGGATACACGATGTGACGGAGAGACTGCCGAGACTCATCAAGCCCTCGGATCGCTACCCCTTCCTGCTTCTCCACGTGGGCACCAATGATACTGCCAAGAATGACCTTGAGCGGATCACTGCAGACTACGTGGCTCTGGGAAGAAGGATAAAGGAGTTTGAGGCGCAAGTGGTGTTCTCGTCCATCCTCCCTGTGCAAGGAAAAGGCCGGGGTAGAGACCGTCGAATCGTGGAAGTCAACGAATGGCTACGCAGGTGGTGTTGGAGAGAAGGCTTTGGATTCTTCGACCATGGGATGGTGTTCCAAGAAGGAGGAGTGCTAGGCAGAGACGGGCTCCACCTAACGAAGAGAGGGAAGAGCATCTTCGCCAGCAGGCTGGCTAACCTAGTGAGGAGGGCTTTAAACTAGGTTCACCGGGGGAAGGAGACCAAAGCCCTGAGGTAAGTGGGGAAATGGGATCCTGGGAGGAAGCACAAGCAGGAGAGCGCAAGAGGGGAGGACTCCTGTCTCATGCTGAGAAAGAGGGACGATCATTGAGTTATCTTAAGTGCCTATACACAAATGCAAGAAGCCTGGGAAACAAGCAGGGAGAACTGGAAGTCCTGGCACAGTCAGGGAACTATGATGTGATTGGAATAACAGAGACTTGGTGGGATAACTCACATGACTGGAGTACTGTCATGGATGGATATAAACTGTTCAGGAAGGACAGGCAGGGCAGAAAAGGTGGGGGAGTTGCATTGTATGTAAGAGAGGAGTATGACTGCTCAGAGCTCCGGTATGATACTGCAGAAAAACCTGAGAGTCTCTGGATAAAGTTGAGAAGTGTGAGCAACAAGGGTGATGTCGTGGTTGGAGTCTGCTATAGACCACCAGACCAGGGGGATGAGGTGGACGAGGCTTTCTTCTGGCAACTAGCAGAAGTTGCTAGATCACAGGCCCTGGTTCTCATGGGAGACTTTAATCACCCTGATATCTGCTGGGAGAGCAATACAGCGGTGCACAGACAATCCAGGAAATTTTTGGAAAGCGTAGGGGACAATTTCCTGGTGCAAGTGCTGGAGGAACCAACTAGGGGCAAAGCTTTTCTTGACCTGCTGCTCACAAACAGGGAAGAACTAGTAGGGGAAGCAAAAGTGGATGGGAACCTGGGAGGCAGTGACCATGAGATGGTCGAGTTCAGGATCCTGACACAAGGAAGAAAGGAGAGCAGCAGAATATGGACCCTGGACTTCAGAAAAGCAGACTTTGACTCCCTCAGGGAACAGATGGGCAGGATCCCCTGGGAGAATAACATGAAGGGCAAAGAGGTCCAGGAGAGCTGGCTGTATTTTAAAGAATCCTTATTGAGGTTGCAGGAACAAACCATCCCGATGTGTAGAAAGAATAGTAAATATGGCAGGCGACCAGCTTGGCTAAACAGTGAAATCCTTGCTGATCTTAAATGCAAAAAAGAGGCTTATAAGAAGTGGAAGATTGGACAAATGACCAGGGAGGAGTATAAAAATATTGCTCAGGCGTGCAGGAGTGAAATCAGGAAGGCCAAATCACACTTGGAGTTGCAGTTAGCAAGAGATGTTAAGAGTAACAAGAAGGGTTTCTTCAGGTATGTTAGCAACAAGAAGAAAATCAAGGAAAGTGTGGGCCCCTTACTGAATGAGGGAGGCAACCTAGTGACCAAGGATGTGGAAAAAGCTAATGTACTCAATGATTTTTTTGCCTCTGTCTTCACGCACAAGGTCAGCTCCCAGATTGCTGCACTGGGCAGTACAGCATGGGGAGAAGGTGACCAGCCCTCTGTGGAGAAAGAAGTGGTTCGGGACTATTTAGAAAAACTGGACGTGCACAAGTCCATGGGGCCGGATGCGCTGCATCCGAGGCTGCTAAAGGAGTTGGCGGGTGAGATTGCAGAGCCATTAGCCATTATTTTTGAAAACTCATGGCGATCGGGGGAGGTCCCAGATGACTGGAAAAAGGCTAATGTAGTGCCCATCTTTAAAAAAGGGAAGGAGGAGGATCCGGGGAACTACAGGCCAGTCAGCCTCACCTCAGTCCCTGGAAAAATTATGGAGCAGGTCCTCAAGGAATCAATTATGAAACATTTAGAGGAGAGGAAAGTGATCAGGAACAGTCAGCATGGATTCACGAAGGGGAAGTCGTGCCTGACTAACCTAATTGCCTTCTATGATGAGATAACTGGCTCTGTGGATGAGGGGAAAGCAGTGGATGTGTTATTTCTTGACTTTAGCAAAGCTTTTGATACGGTCTCCCACAGTATTCTTGCCACCAAGTTAAAGAAGTATGGGCTGGATGAATGGACTGTAAGGTGGATAGAAAGCTGGCTAGATCGTCGGGCTCAATGGGTAGTGATCAATGGCTCCATGTCTAGTTGGCAGCCAGTTTCAAGCGGAGTGCCCCAAGGGTCGGTCCTGGGGCCGGTTTTGTTTAATATCTTTATTAATGATCTGGAGGATGGTGTGGACTGCACTCTCAGCAAGTTTGCAGATGACACTAAACTAGGAGGCGTGGTAGATACACTAGAGGGTAGGGATCGGATACAGAGGGACCTAGACAAATTAGAGGATTGGGCAGAAAAAAACCTGATGAGGTTCAACAAGGACAAGTGCAGAGTCCTGCACTTAGGACGGAAGAATCCCATGCACTGCTACAGACTAGGGACCGAATGGCTAGGTAGCAGTTCTGCTGAAAAGGACCTAGGGGTCACAGTGGACGAGAAGCTGGATATGAGTCAACAGTGTGCTCTTGTTGCCAAGAAGGCTAACGGCATTTTGGGCTGTATAAGTAGGGGCATTGCCAGCAGATCGAGGAACGTGATCGTTCCCCTTTATTCGACATTGGTGAGGCCTCATCTAGAATACTGTGTCCAGTTTTGGGCCCCACACTACAAGAAGGATGTGGAAAAATTGGAAAGAGTCCAGCGGAGGGCAACAAAAATGATTAGGGGTCTGGAGCACATGACTTATGAGGAGAGGCTGAGAGAACTGGGATTGTTTAGTCTCCAGAAGAGAAGAATGAGGGGGGATTTGATAGCAGCCTTCAACTACCTGAAGGGGGGTTCCAAAGAGGATGGAGCTCGGCTGTTCTCAGTGGTGGCAGATGACAGAACAAGGAGCAATGGTCTCAAGTTGCAGTGGGGGAGGTCCAGGTTGGATATCAGGAAAAACTATTTCACTAGGAGGGTGGTGAAACACTGGAATGCGTTACCTAGGGAGGTGGTGGAGTCTCCTTCCTTGGAGGTTTTTAAGGCCCGGCTTGACAAAGCCCTGGCTGGGATGATTTAGCTGGGAATTGGTCCTGCTTTGAGCAGGGGGTTGGACTAGATGACCTCTTGAGGTCCCTTCCAACTCTGATATTCTATGATTCTATGACGTTAAAGAGGGAGTCCGAGGGTTCCTCCACCTGCTCGGCTTGAAGGTTGAGGCTTGATGCCACCCTTTTCAACAGTTCCTGGTGGGCTTTAGAGTCCTGGGAGGTTGAGATAGGGAGGCCGACAGTCTCTCCGAATCTCCAGCCACCGAGCAAGCCACCACCGGGGGCTACGGGGCCCATTGGTACCATGGTGCCAGCCAAGGAGCTTGGTGCCACTGCTCCTGCTGTGGCACCAGCGGAGCAGGCTGTTCAGCCTGACTAGCCTGCCCCATCAATTGATGACTGCGAAGGAAGGCTAGGCTGGCATATGACCTGCCACTATCCAGGGACTGGGACAAGCAGTGGTGTCGGGAACGGTGCCGACCACGAGACTGTGATCCTGGCATGGAGGAGCGGGAGTACCGCCAGTAACAGCTGCTCCGTGATTGGCTCCGCGGTGGGGATCTCGAGTAAGACGAAGAACGGGAACGGCGTTGATGCCTGAACCGCAAAGCATAGGTGGTGAGTTATATGGGCCCGTGCTCCACTAATATTCAGGAACGTGGGCCCAGCTCCACCAATGTTTGGGCTTATATTTTTCAGAGCTGTCCCATCCATAGGCGGGACTGGGACAACCGCCCTGGGCCCCACACTTTGTGGGTCTCTGCGCTTCAGGGATCCAGGGTGGCCTGGGAGGTTAGCAGAGGGCTTGGCAACCTGCCCCACTCTGGTCCTCCCCACCCTGCCTCTTCCCGCCCCTGCTCCGCCCCCTCCACACCCCCATTCCACCCCTTCCTCCAAGCCCCTGCCCCCTCTCTTTCCAGCTTCTGCCTTCTCCCCCAAGTGATGGCAGGGTAGGACAGAGCAGAGCGTGGAGGGCTGGGGCCGGATTGCTTGCAATTTAATGTTGATAAATGCAAAGTAATGCACATTGGAAAGTATAATCCCAACTATGCATATAAAATGATGGGGTCTAAATTAGCTGTTACCACTCAAGAAAGAGATCTTGGAATCATTGTGGATAGTTCTCTGAAAACATCTACTCAATGTGCAGCAGCAGTCAAAAAAGTGAACAGAATGTTGGGAATTGTTAAGAAAGGGATAGATAATAGGACAGAAAATATCATGTTGCCTCTATATAAATCCATGATACACCCAAGTCTTGGATACTGTGTGCAGATGTGGTCGCCCCATCTCAAAAAAGATATTGGAATTGGAAAAGATTCAGAAAAGGGCAAGAAAAATGATTAGGGGTATGGAACAGATTCCATATGAGGAGAGATTAATAAAACTGGGACTTTTTAGCTTGGAAAAGAGACGGCTAAGGGGAGATATGATTGAGGTCTATAAAATCATGACTGGTGTGGAGAAAGTAGATAAGAAAGTGTTTTTTACTCCTTCTCATAACACAAGAACTAGGGGTCACCCAATGAAATTAATATGCAGCGGGTTTAAAACAAACAGAAGTATTTCTTCACACAACACACAGTCAATCTGTGGAACTCCTTGCCAGAGGATGTTGTGAAGGCCAAGATCATAACAGGGTTCAAAAAAGAACTAGATTAATTCATGGTGGATAGGTCCATCAATGGCTAATAGCCAGGATGGGCAGGGATGGTGTCACTAGCCTCTGTTTGCCAGAAACAGGGAATGGGCGACAGTGGATTGATCACTTGATGATTACCTGTTCTGTTCATTCCTTCTGGGGCACCTTGCATTGGCCACTGTGGGAAGACAAGATACTGGGCTAGATGGATCTTAGGTCTGACCCAGTATGGCCATTCTTATGTTCTGATGTACTAGAACTGATGATTTGATAAGTTAAGAGCCCAGCTCAATTCTCAAAGCCTACAGAGATTAGGTAAGGGTGAGAGTCAGATGCTCCCCCATTTTGTGTGTGTGTTTAAACTGAGCTCGTTTGCTCTGGAATCATTGCTAAACATGGAAACCAATGATGCCATTTTATTATTATCAATACTGAGATGGCTCCTAGAGGACTCAATCAAGACCAAAGTCTCACAGTGCTAGGCACTGCACAAACACATGGTGACAGATGGTCCCTGCCCCAAAGAGCCTGCAGTCTAAATAGGCACAACAGTCAAAGCATGAGAGTGGAAGTGATTCACTCAAGGTCACTGCAATGGAGTGTACTCACCTCTCACGAACACCCCGTTTCAATGCCTGTGCCTGCATCCTCTCTCTCTCTCTCTCTCTCTCTCAATTTGCAGTGGGTCTTTGGCAACTCAGTCCTCCGGCCAAGTCTCACACAGTCTGTTTGTGAGATAAAAGCAAAGCAAACCCCTTCCAGGGTAAAAGTCCAACTGGGACCTCTCTCAGAGCCCTATGACTCTCTCAAGCTGTCCCTGCTCCGGTATAGAGTGGTGCCCCAGGGCTCCCTCTCTGGAGGCAATGTCTTCACCCTCTCAGGGCCTTTCTGGCTGCAGCTCTCCAACTGGACCACTACAGTTCAGTTCCCCTTCTGGGATGTCTCAATGTTCAGGCCACTTTCCCAGTAGCTGGTGGGGAGGACCTGGGCCCACTCTCTACTCTGGGTCCCAGCCCAGGCACCCTATAGTTAGCAGCCACTTCCCTGTAGCTCCAGCACTTTCTTCACCCTTACCTCAGGGCCTTGTCCTTATGGCATTCCAGCAGCCAGCTGGAGCACCATCTGCTCTTCTCCAGCTCTAGCAAGTAACTGAACTCCCTCTGGCCCTGCAATTCTTATACTGACCTGCTGGGCCCTGATTGGCTGCGTCCCACACAGCTGCTCGAGGCAGCCTCAGGATCTCTCTACTGCCCTTTTCTGGGGAGGGGTGTGGCAGGGCCGCAAGGCCTCCAACAGGGAGCCTCAGGGCCTAGTCCACTCCATAACACCCCTCCCCCTTCAGACAAGATTGAGGTGGTGCTCTTGCAGGTAATGACTCTGCTTACCCAGTCTTTTGCCCTAGTTTAGCAGGGTATTTACTCTCTCCAACCTTTCTGTTTAGAAAGTTCCTTTGCATGTGCCCGTTTGTCAGGGATCTCCCTCCCTGGCCTCTCTTACCTAGGGAGCTTTATAGTCCTTACCCTGGTTTCCCTGCCAGGCCTCTCTGCCTGGAGAGATTTGGCAGTCTCTCACCACAGTGGATCAGGGTCTTCTCCCTCAGGCCTATCTACCTGGAGAGCTTTTATAATCTTTGCCCCTTTTGGTCAGGGCTCCCTGCCAGGCCTCTCTTACCTGGAGAGATTTTTCAGTTCAGGCTCCTTCCTTAAGTATCTCTGGGACATGCCTTCTACTAATTTTGCCCTGCTTCCTCAGGGTACTTCTCTTCACAGCCTTTCTACCTGGAGAGCTATTCATAGTAGTTTGTGCCTTGGTTCTCAGGGTCTTTCTCCCAGGTCTCTCTACCTGGAGAGCTTTTAACCATCCCCTTGCCACAGTTAGTTAGGGTTCCTCTCAGACCTCTTTGTCTGAAGAGGTTTTAATTGTTCAGGCTCCCTGGGAGCTCCTTCTATTCAGGGCCAACCTATCTCAAAGGTGAGCTCAATCAAAGTTACCCTTTAGCCATGTTCCTTAGCCAAGGGAGATCTTCTTGTTTGGCTGACATTAGGAAGTCCACCAGGTCAATGGCAATACCCTTATCTTTCTCAGAGAAATATGAAGTGATCACAGCCTGGGGTCCCCCTTTTTGTAGGTAGCCCATATGGCACACATAACCCTTCATAGTCATTGGATCTCACTGTGCTCAATTTACAGAGTCAATTCTCGAGGGCAGACCTGCCCTTTTAAACATAAATACACAAGGAAAGCATCTTTTCAGCAGCAGCTCCCTGGCTCCCCTGAGGATTCTCATGGCTAAGGTATTATATCTTTAATTTAGTACCACTGGCTCTGGATGCTTGAGCAAACTGGACATTCATGGATCGGATACCAGTCACAGGTCTAAGCAGATAATAGCGGAATTTAAAATACCAACTTTATTTCCTATTGATATATTTTCTTTAAGCATTTTCAGCCATCTTACCCTGTCAGTGAAAGGGAAAAAGTCTGTGTGAGATTTGAGGCCACTTCATTGTATCAAGGAGGACTTTGGTTTCCTGTTGACAAGCCTAAACTTTCATCAGCACAAATAAACCCTCCCTGCACCTCCCGTAAAACACCTGAATATCATGAAGAGAACATGTCATGAAATGTTTGTGACGGAAACAACCACGTTGCACTTATAAACCACAGCGGTCTGACCTTACATGCTTCTGGACCTTGGGGCAGATCCTGTGATGTAAAGAGTGTTAATGAATGTTAACTCTAGTGACAATACATTTAACGGTGCATGCTCTCAGAGGCACCTCATCCAGGAAAGAATCCATTAAATACAGAGGTGTTTTAACTGCATTAGCTGGGCAGACAGAAAAGTGTTTAGAACACAGGCCATGGAGAGCAGGGAAATCATTTTCCCTTTCCAAGAGAAGCCAGGGTTAACTGTACCATGAGTGCATCCTTATTATATATTATGATTTGTATTACAGTAGCACTTAGAGCGCTCTACTGCAATTGTGCTAAGTCAATGGAAAATTTTGTATATGACAAGATTGCCCTAAAAGTCTATTTATTTAGCATTAAAGCAGTGTGTCTCATTAAAGGATATTTAGAAAATGCCATGTTATGTTTGCTGGACTCTAAATTAGCTCCATAGAAAGTTATTACATGGCTTTAAAAATTTCAAATTAAAGTATACTTGACCACTTGACATGATTCAGTCATGTAAACTGGTCATGGAAAAAGAACCATCTCAGACACAAAAACCCACTCCCCACCTGTACCATGACAGTGAGAAATCTAATGGTATTTTACTCACCCACCAAAAAAATTTATTCACTTCAGTCAAGGGTGTGTGTGGGCTTTTGATAGGGTAACTATGCTTTGGTGTAGGAGACGTTGACCATAAAAACTTCAAGAATGCCAACCCAGTGGGGCATGACTAAGGGATGCAGTATACAGCAGCAGGCCACAATTGTCTATATTACCTGCTGATTGAAAAGGAAAGATGAAGGGCACTGGAAATTAAAGTGCCATTCAAAATACTGAGATGGTCAAGGAACATAGTTCTTGAGACACGATTTTATCAGTTGAACTGTACTGATGAAAAATACAGGGGGAATTCTGATCTCATTTACATTTGTGCAAATCTAGAGGAATCGCTCGATGTCCTCTAGATGTTCACCAATGGAAAGGAGAGCAGAGTTTAGTCCTTCTAAGCTTCTCTTACCTACAGGAGGTTAAGTTTCATTTCTTCTTGCTGGTCTATTTTGAAAGCCCGAAGTAATCAGATTAAAGAAACTTTTTTTTTTCAGACTAGCTCCCATGGAGCTGTGGAAATCCCTAAAAATTCTTCAATTTTCAGTTGAAAACCACACATTTATACCTGTTGTAATTCTGCTCTGTGATGCTGCAAGTAGGTGTATTTTGTTATTGAGTGCTAACTGTGCGTTATGTGTAAGGATGTGGTTTGAGACTCTGCTAATCATATTCAGCTTGACTTCCTGGCTAAGTCACACAAAGATGCTATTCTTCTTGTTAAATGCTACCTGAGTTAGAGTGTGATTTTTAGAAACATTGATGACTCAGACGTGGCTCCCACAGGTGTAGGATTTCCACACGCACTTGGTTAAAAGGCCTGTGGTCATGATAGACCAAAAAGGGTTACCACTACTCACCAACTTTCTGAAAACCCTGTAGGAAACATTCACTTTCACCCTACTGCACTTTCCCATATATTGTTTTTTTAAAAATAACTGCTTTCAATAAAAATTCACCATAATTTGCATCTCTTTGACAAATAAAAGGGAGGATGCTGTCTATGATTCTCTGTATTACTCACAGATTTACTAGCATGGAAGTTACATTTTCTTGTACTCTGGCTTACTTAGTCTCCTCTCACTGCACGCACATAGCTGTTTTTAGCATTCGTGGAAGAGACCCTTTGGAGAAAACTTTTACAAGGTAGTTTAGTTCACTAAGAATCATGGACCTGGTACTACTAAGTAACTCGTTTTATGTTGGGGTGTATCACAGTTGATGATGATTAACGTGTAACATATTAAAATCAGTTATTGATCATTTAACTAGAAATGTTGTTGAAACAAGCACAAGAGAAAAGAGGTTTTAGCTTTAACTGGCATGACAGATTTTCTAATGAATAAAAAATATATATAGATATATAAGTGGCTTGGACAACTGCAACTTGCAGTAAAAAGTCATTGTTCTAGAATTTGGTGATAATCAGTGGTTTGTGGGGAAAAGAGAATCAGATAATACTGTGGAAATTCATCAAGAGATACATTATTTCTAATCAGCCTAGATCAGCAGGGACCAAAAGTCATTACCTTGTATTAACTGATTAGGAGCCTATGTGAAACGAGTCAGTGAGTCTCAGTCCAAGTTTGTCGTGATCAAGTCTCCACATCACAAAAACACAGTCCCACAACTGGTCCCTGGGCTGGCAAAGAGGCCAAGGACAGAATAGACAAGGAGGGTGATGAATTCTACTGACTTTAGTGTTAAAACTTCCAGGTTGACACACATTGGTGGAACTCATGTTATAACTGCCCTATAGAGAAATGAAGGACTCCAGTTAAAGTGTGTGTGTGAAATTGATTAAAAATAAACAGGATAAACAAGATTATTGAGAACACTTTTATTTTCCTGCTTGTTTTTGGTTAGTGGGCAAATCAGCTAGTTACAAACAACCACAAAGTTACAGCCACAATACTGAAGGCCAGGCAAAAATTCAGGTCTTCCAGCAGGGCCGGCTCTGGCTTTTTTGCTGCCCCAGGCAAAAAAGTCTCTCGCCGCTCCCCGCCCCCCGGTGGGGAGCATGGCAGGGGAGGGCGCCGAGCCCAGCCGCGGCCCCGCTCTCCCCGACCGGTCGGAGCGCCGGGAGGAGGGCGGCGAGCCCGGCCGCAGCCCTGCTCTCCCTGGGTGAGCGCCGCCCCCCTCCAGGTGCCGCCCCAAGCACATGCTTGGAGGGCTGGTGCCTGGAGACGGCCCTGTCTTTCAGGTTTCTATTGTGGCATGTCTCTTGGATTAGGCATCAGTCAGTAAAACCCAGTTGGATGCTGTTGCAGGTTCAGCAATGCCTGGTATCAGCAGGCTACTCTGTGGTCCACCTACCTTGTACAGAAGAAAGTGGAAAGATAGCTGTGATATCATCCCATTTGTAATGCATGACTCAGCTAGCTGTGGAGATGAGTTCAGTTGAGTATTCAGTATTGTTCAATTTCAGATGCTCTTTTACTCCAGTTAGTACATTCCAATCTAGCTTCTGGCTTTTCTAGAGGCCATAGTGGTCAGGCCATGCAAGACCTCTTGCTGGGTTTAAATGAGGGTCAGCCGGCCACTTTGGTCAGACTGGATTTCCCAGCAGATTTTTATATGACCAATCAAAGATTGCTTTGGCAATTTAAAGAGGTTGCTGGATGTCTGGAACATCTTGCAGCGGTTCTAGCAGTAGAGTCAGTTGACAGTGATGGACAATTGTGTGTCTTTGGAGAGGAATTGGATAGGTGAGGTGCCTCACGGATCTGTCCCATCGCCACTGTTCAACATACAGAAGGATGGCTTCTAAACACTATGGACCAGATCCTCAGCTAGTATGAACTGGAGTAGTTCCATTGACTTTCATGGAGCTACACTGATTTACACAATCTGAGAAATGTGCCCTGTTGCCCTGGATTTGAGGGGTGTATATACACCAGAATGTGATCAAGCTAATTGCAACCATATTATGTGCACTCAGCAACTATACATTCATAAAATAAAACACCACATAGTGAAAAGTTAATTTAAAAACAGGCTTTCAAAAGCAAGGTCATAGCTTTAACTATTTCCCCATGCTAATTTTTCCCCCTACTGTTACTCACACCTTCTTGTCAACTATTGGAAATAGGCCATCCTGATTATCACTACAAAAGTTTTTTTTCTCCTGCTGATAATAGCCCACCTTAATTGATTAGTCTCGTTATAGCTGGTATGGCAACACCCATTTTTTCATGTTCTCTGTGTGTATATATATCTTCCTATTGTATTTTGCACTGCATGCATCCGATGAAGTGGGTTTTAGCCCACGAAAACTTATGCCCAAATAAGTTCGTTAGTCTGTAAGGTGCCACAAGGACTCCTCGTTTTTTTTGCTGATACAGACTAACACGGCTACCACTCTGAAACCTATCCTAGTTCTGGTTCTTAGACTGTGCTCATCACCATGGTATCTGAGCAGTTAAGGCAGTGGAATCTTTGCTGTGGTGGGTCCTTGATTCTCATCTCCATTGCTATCCATCCTAGTCTCTCTCGCTCCTCACCATGTCTATAAAGTGATTTAAAACCTTTTCCCCAGAGGTTTTTTTTAATCAGTATGACCAGGACTGACCTCAGCTATTACATTCCTCCCATTCCTCTATTATCTATTCATAGATTCCAGCACCAGAAGGAACCATTGTGATCATCCTAGACTGACCTGTATAACACAGGCCAGAGAACTTCCCTGAATTAATGTTAAGCATTGACAATGCACTCAGGGCTGTACAAGATACAAAATACAGATTCCTTACCCCAAAGAGCATAGAAACCACATTCTATTGCTTTGGATCTTCTTACATTTGATTTGAATTGTAACCAAGGAGGCTTTTCATTATAGTAATGTTTTAAGTGTGCTGTATTTCAAAATGGTTTACATCACACAACAGCCTAAGCCTCTTGGTATGAGGTGGGGTGATGCTTTAGAAATAAATTGATCATATAACTATAGCAACACTATTTGCAAAGTCAGAAGAAATTACTCAATGGCATAAAATGTCTAGATAGTTTATTTCCACAGATAATAACAAACCAGAACTATTCTCCGGAAATGGCAGATTTGATGCAGTTCAGTACAAACACTGAACCATCTGACTTGTGCTGCTTGCAGACACTGGCACCTTAGAGAGATCATCCTGAAATACTGCAACTGATGCTGGGGGCCACATTAGAGAGTGAGAGGGAACACAGTCAGTGTGGGAATGAAACCCAGAGAAGCTGCCCAGGAGAGATCACTGGTCCTCAGCTTCAGAGCATCCAACAAGTATCTCCAATCTAAAGTGCTGTGAGAGTAACTTTGCTTGCTATCTCTATTCAATAAAAGGTTTAAAACCAAAAGAGAGATATATAACATATGTAAAAACAGAAATATGTACACTGTCTAGAGAGTTAAATATGAACAGAAAAGATTAGACATCTCTAAAAGAATGCATAAGGTGTGTTATATTCCAAATCAGCACATTCTAAAATGTCCTATATGCCACAGCAGCTATCAGTTCCTGCGTGCTGGAAGCAGCTGCACTGGCTCACTGACCTTCCTCTTCTTCCTTGGCTTCCCCATCTCTTCCTGGCTAAATGCAAGGTCCAGGCTGTATGTCTGCAAGAACCACCAGAGAAGGAGGTCATGCTCATAGCACAGACTGCCGGGTGGTTTCTAAGCAAAATATGAGACAAGAAAGCCAAACTTCAAATCCCACATCTTATTTCAGGGATCCTTTTGGTTTGGCGAGTTCAGCCTTGCTCCCTAGAAAGGAAATCAGGCAGGGAATCAAAACTAGGGTCCTGAACAATCTGGACTGGTCGCTTTGTTAAGGCAGGAGCACATCTGGCAGCTAGGAGCAGCATCCATTCCTCACTGCTGAAAGAGAAATCTTTGGGGAGTTGATTAGTGTTTGGGGGTAAAAACACTCGTCAACAAATTCATCTAGCCATTCAAACAAAGAGCAGAAGGATGGTGTTCTTTATGTCTGCATGTACTAAACAAAAGGCAGCTGGAAACTGGTTCTTGGCAGGAGACATAGGGTATGTCTACATTGCAATTAAACACCTGGCGGCTAGCCCGTGTCAGCTGACTCGGGCTCGTGGGACTCAGGCTATTAAACTTCAGTGTAGACATTTAGGTGTACGCTGCGGATCCCTAGATACCAAACATACTGGAAGCAACATACCATGGTGATTGGTGTAGACAGACAGACCAAAAACTTCCTTACTCGTTTTCAGTTGCACTAGACACTTCAGTTGTACTTTTCAAAATAATGATCTCGTATTGCACTCAAAGCTGCTTATGTCATTGTCCCTTATTGCAGATGTAAAGTGCAATCTTTGGTAATCTAGCCCTTACTGCTAGGATCTGAAGGGATGCTCCCAATACAACACATATTCAAGACCACTAGTTGGCATGATGTGGTCATTGCAGAATTTCTCACTCATATCGTCAAGACTTTCTATAGCCCACGTGGCTTTGGAATGGGGATTCGTAACATATACGTATCTATGGTCTTTCAAACATGTGAAATACACAGATTACAGGTAGCATGAAAATAGTCCAAACTTTCCCCCATTCCATGATTCAATCTGTGTTTTTAACTTGTTTCTGTTTCCTCCTCTTCATTACCTACCAAAGCAGAGACATACTTGCTAACAACTTCCTTTCTTAATTCAAAAATGGAAAAAAACAGAACCACAAAGTGAGGCAGGCATGCTCTAGGCCAGCAAAACTCCCACTGAAATCAAAAGGAAGTTTTTGCATAAGAAAGGAGCAGTGATAGGGTTGCCAAGTTTGGTTGGACGTATTCCTGGAGGTTTCATCAAATGACATAATCTTTAATTTCTGGAGACTCCAGGACAATCCTGGAGGGTTGGCAACCCTAAGCAATGAACAGATCTCTATGTCAGAGACCCCAAGCTGAGAATGGCTGCTCAAATGGGCACTTCAAGCAGGTATTTATGCTACACCCCATGGAATCGCTTTGTCCCATCTGCTTCCTTATCCCACACAAAGGGCGCACAGAGGGAAACTATCGGGTCAGTACATTCTCCCACTGGCCAGATGATGAATCAAAGGCCAGATTCCCAGTTAGCGGTGTAGGGAGACCTTCCTTCTGTGCTGCTCTCGCCATGGCAGGAATAGGAGTCAAATCACTACTGACTGGTAGATCACAAGTATGTTGTATTCCCTTCAGCAGAACCACAAAGCATTCAGGGAGAGTCAAGTTTCTTCACCCAACATTAACTCTCTGCAGATCTGCACATCTTCTTGTGGGTCCTGAGGCAGAGCAAGTTGGTTAGTGAAACTCTTCCCTCTTCTCTGATCCCACCTAGATTTCCCACATGGCCTGGACTATTTTTAGGTGGAAGAAAATGGCCATAGAGAGGAGTGTCCATGGGAGAATCCCAATGACTCCATGCAGCTGATTTTATCTCTACAGAGTGGTATCTCTACTGGTAGTGCAGCTTTGTTCCCCTTCACAATCGATAGCACGAGCAGCATAAGGATCTGAGTATGGAACTATAAAGATCTTTGCAACACCCCTAAAGACAGACAAGTATTAACCCCACCCTTTGAAAAGTGGAAATTAAATCCTAGGGAGGAAAATAGAAAGGAGCATAAACTCTGGATAATGAAATGTAAAAATACAATTAGGAAGGCCAAAAAAAGAATTTGAAAAACAGTTAGCCAAAGACTCAAAAAGTAATAGTAAAATTTTTTTTAAATACATCAGAAGCAGGAAGCCTGCTAAACAACCAGTGGGGCCACTGGACGATCAAGATGCTAAAGGAGCACTCAAGGACGACAAGGCCATTGCGGAGAAACTAAATTAATTCTTTGCATTAGTCTTCATAGCAGAGGATGTGAGGGAGATTCCCAAACCTGAGCCATTTTTTTTAGGTGACAAATCTGAGGAACTGTCCCAGATTGAGGTGTCATTAGAGACGGTTTTGGAACAAACTGATAAATTAAACAGTAATAAGTCACCAGAACCAGACGGTATTCACCCAAGAGTTCTGAAGGAACTCAAATGTGAACTTGCAGAACTACTAACTGTAGTCTGTAACCTATCATTTAAATCAGCTTCTGTACCAAATGACTGAAGGATAGTTAATGTGACGCCAATTTTTAAAAAGGGATTCAGAGGTGATCCCGGTAATTACAGGCCGGTAAGCGTGACTTCAGTACCGTGCAAACTGATTGAAACTATAGTAAAGAACAAAACTGTCAGACACAGAGATGAACATAATTTGTTGGGGAAGAGTCAACATAGTTTTATTAAAGGTAAATCATTGCCTCACCAATCCGCTAGAATTCTTTGAGGGAGTCAACAAACATGTGTACAAGGGGGATCCAGTGGATACATTGTACTTAGATTTTCAGAAAGCCTTTGACAAGGTCCCTCACCAAAGGCTCTTAAGCAAAGTAAGCTGTCATGGGATAAGAGGAAAGGTGCTCTCATGGATTGGTAATTGGTTAAAAGATAGGAAGCAAAGGGTAGGAATAAATGGTCAGTTTTCAGAATGGAGGGAGGTACATAGTAGTGTCCCCTGGGGGTCTGTACTGGGACCAATTCCATTCAACATATTCATAAATGATCTGGAAAAAGGGGTAAACAGTGAGGTGACAAAATTTGCAGATGATACAAAACTACTCAAGATAGTTAAGTCCCAGGCAGACTGAAAAGAATTACAAAAGGATCTCTCAAAACTAGGTGGCCGGGCAACAAAATGGCAGATGAAATTCAATGTTGATAAATGCAAAGTAATGCACATTGGAAAACAAAATCCCAACTATACATATAAAATGATGGGGTATGAATTAGGGGTATGAATTACCACTCAAGAAAGAGATCTTGGAGTCATTGTGGATAGTTCTCTGAAAACATCCACTCAATGTGCAGCGTCAGTCAAAAAAGCGAACAGAATGTTGGGCATCATTAAGAAAGGGATAGATAATAGGACAGAAAATATCATATTGCCGCTATATAAATCCATGGTACGCCCACATCTTGAATACTGCATGCAGATGTGGTAGCTCCATCTCACAAAAGATATATTGGAATTGGAAAAGGTTCAGAAAAAGGCAATGTTATTATTTGTATTACAGCAGCTCACAGAGGTCCCAAGCTTGGTCCCACTGTGCTAGATTCTGTACAAACTGACAAGTGAGAGACTCTCCCTGCCCCCGCCCCCATAAACTTACAATAGAAATAGACAAGACAGAAAATAGGTGGAAAGGGAAAGTCTTGCCCAATTTCAGCAGCAGAGCTAGGACAGAACAGAGGTCTCTAGACTCTTAGTCCAGAGCCTTATCTACGAGATCACACCACCTCCTTGGATGTAAGCAAAGGCACTACTACAGGGGTTTGCAACCTTTCAGAAGTGGTGTGCCGAGTCTTCATTTATTCACTCTAATTTTAGAGTGCCGGTAATTCATGTGCCGGTAATACATTTTAATGTTTTTAGAAGGTCTCTCTATAAGTCTATATTATATAACTAAACTATTGTTGTATGTAAAGTAAACAAGGTTTTTAAAATGTTTAAGAAGCGTCATTTAAAATTAAATTAAAATGCAGATCTTATCAGTTTAGTGCTGTGGTTCTTAACCTGGGGTGCACGCACCCCCTGGGGATGCGAGATGCCCTTTCTGGGGGTGCGAGATTTTTTTAGAAGGTAAATCATCGAAAAAACAAATTAAGCACAGGCACGTAAGTACAACTACTTTTTCTCATCAAACCTATGTATTTATTAACATTATACATGTTTTAACGATTACTGTAATATACAAAGTTTTTAAGTTTTTAATTGTAGTAATTTTTGATAAGGGCTGCAGAGCACTGGGACCAGGCCAGGAGCAGAGCCGGCAGGAGGGCTGAGCAGGGCCAGAGGCCCGGACCCCAGCTAGCAGGGGGCTGGGCGGCTGGAACCCCAGACCAGCAGTGAGGTGAGCGGGGCCGGTGGCTGGTATCCCAGGCCGGCAGCAGGCTGAGCGGGGTCGATGGCCGGGACCCCAACTGGCAAGGGGCCGGCAGCCGGAACCCCAGACCCGCTGCCGGTCTGGGGTTCCGTTCGCAAGCTCCTGCCAGCCGGGGTCCCAGCCGCCGGCCCCACTCAGCCGCCGGTGGCCAGGGATTCCGTTCATTCAGGCCGGCAGCGGGCTGAGCGGGGCCGGTGGCTGAGACCCCGGCTGGCAGCAGCGTGCCAGTAAAAATTGCCTCGTGTGCCACCTTTGGCACGCGTGCAGCAGGTTGCCAACCCCTGCACTATTATGTACTGACCTGCAGAATGCAATACATTTCAGCACTGTACTGCGTAACAAGGTGCTATATTTCTTAGTGGAATTTTTTTGCGTAGAACTGCAGCTAAAATATGAATCATGCCATTACTAACTTCAGGCATAAAATAGGGCAGCTGGATGTAGTCTGGGAAAAGGTATTATGTTAAAAATAGACCCAGATTAAAGCCCTCTTAAAGCCTGGGGCGGGGGAGGGTCTGGCAGCAAAGTAGCTGTGATCTGAACTACCATGCAGCGTCATCCCCAGCAACACACTGCAAAATGAGGGTCCAGTTCTCTTCTACACCATTTCCTATGAACAGGTAGCATTATGCCATCTTTGCCCCCCTCATAGTCTAGAGTAGTCACAGACCTGCCAAGCCCTCAGTATAAGTTAAAGCAAACCTAGGGCTCCTCTAACTTATTTTCTGCTTCCCATAGTGGATTATGAGAAGGAGAAAATAGCTAGAGAACAGCAGCATCAGCCACACCCCCTCTTTTCCCTGGCCTGCCTACATGGTAGGGGCTGAGAGTGGGGCTGGCGCAGAGCCACCCTGATGTTTTATGCCAGCAGGGAAGTCCCTTACCCCAGAGTCCCAAAGTGTTCAAATCCAGGGAAGTGACTTACAGTCATTCCCTGGTAAATTAAAGAGCATATCAATCAATGCTAAGGAGAATCATGCCCCATCACCTAAGCCTGGAGGACAGCATCTACAACACAGGTCCTGGAAGGTGTAAAACAGCAGAATGATCCTCAGGGATTTGTCATAACAGCAGATAATTTTCAAGAGGGAAAATAATCTCAAGAGTCTTTTAATTAAAGTGAGCTGGTCAAAGTGCTATACATTCTATGTAATCAGCTGCAACTTATCCTGACTCACTGGAGCTGGAGTGCTCAGCACTTCTGAAAATCAGGCCCAAGGCTCTTCAAACTGAGCCCAAAACCCAAGGAACCCCAAATCAATGGCCACTTTAATCTCTCTCGCTACCTCACCTCTACAATGGGGGTAATTCTTATCCGCCTCACAGCCACGGATTAATCCTTGCTTACAAAGTGCAGCAAGAGCGCTGGCTGGAAGATGCTACAGAAGCAAAAAGTGGTATTGCAAGGCTCACTTCTGATCTGATACCAGTTTACCCTGATGTGATTTCACTGACTTAGGTACTCCTGACTTATACCAGCATGAGTGGAGAATCAAACTTATTAGTTTTTTAAACCTATTCACTCAGAGCAGAGGAGGCAGAATGAAAGCCTGTCATTGCAGCGTTCCTATGGAAACTTGCCATCCTCATGTCCCCAGTAAATTATGCCAAGACGTCACTGTCTGCTAGTGACTATTCTTTTTCCCCTTGCTCATTGTGGTGAAAACACTATCATGAAACATGAGTTCCTCTTCTACAGGCTGGGAAGCTCACAGACCTTATCTCTACCTTGAGGTTTCTCTTGTGCCTTTTAAGGGACTAAGGAACAGAATGTTCAAGTTTAAAAAAGAAAAACAGGTTCAGAATAAAAAAGTTCCAGATCCTCTCTACTCCCTCACCAAAGCCCCAATGGCTCTCTCAAAGGCACATGGGGCTGTATTAATAATAATACCTAGCTCTTATCTACCATTGTTGTTTGCAGTGGTGTTGTAGCCACGTTGGTCCCAAGATATGAGAGCCTAACAGAATTGATAAAAGAGCTCTGTGTAGCTTTAAACTGAAGCTTGTCTCTTTCTCCAGCAGAAGTTGGTCCAATAAAAGATATTACCTCACCCACCTTGTGTCTCTGGCTCTTACCTAGCATTTTTCATCTGTGGATCGTTCGTATATCTGATTGCAAGATTGGGGTCCAGCTTTATGGCATGCTCCCCACTTAGAATCATAGAATATCAGTGTTGGAAGAGACCTCAGGAGGTCATCTAGTCCAATCCCCTGCTCAAAGCAAGACCAACACCAACTAAATCATCCTTGCTTTATCAGACTTCCATGCTGACCCACTGATGGACATTCTTCATGGCAACTACCCTACTCAGCCCACAGGGGATATCAAAGTTAATGTTGAATCAGTCATTCGTAACTTTTGAGGGTTCCTCCAGAGGGGGTTTGGGAGCCAGTGGCCAGCATGTATACCATGAACCTCTTGTGGAGATAGTGCTGCTATGGAGGCTGACAGCCAGTGGCAGACGCTCTGGGCATCCATGTGGATGTCCCTCTGGCAGATCTCAGGAGATCTGAGGGTTTCAGATCTAAACCCCACCAGCTCTACTGGGAAGCAAACCTCACTTCCCATTGTGCAGATCACTAGGACACTATTTCTTACACCCTAGACAGGAATAACTAAGGTTAAGATTCTATCATGGGTATTTTAGTAGAAGTCAGGGTCAGGTCACGGGCAATAAACAAGAATTCACAGAAGCCTGCAACCTGTCCCTGACTTTTACTAAAAATACCATGGCAAGTGGGGAGACAAATGGAGCACTGCCAGGAACTTGCAGCTGCTCCAGCCCTACCCCTGCTCCTGCAGTAGGAGCTGACCCAACCCTGGCTGCAAGTCTGGCAGGCCACCAGCCACTGTTCTGGTGGCCCTGGGGGCCACTGCTCCTGCTCCAGCAGCACTGGGGCTGGCTGCCAGCAGCGGCTTTAGCTCATCCACTGCTCCTGCAGCAGGAGCTGACGGCCACTGCTCCATTCCCAGTGGTGCTGACTCAACCCCAGCCACTGCTTCAGCTCTGCCCCAGAAGTCATGGAGGTCCCAGAAAGTCACATAATCCGTGACCTCCATGAAATAATCCTATCCTTAGGAATAACTCATGCAGAGAATGAATGGCCCTATCCAAGACACAGCTAAGAATCTGATGAGAACCAAGAGAAGCAGCCAGGAATTTCCTGACCTCATAGTGCTGTCTTGTTCCTCCCAGAATGGCCTAACAGGAAGAGAAGAGGCAAACTCAGCTCTGAATTTCTCTTTGCACTGATTGGGTGCTCGTAACCCCAGCTGTATTGGAAGAGAGATGTTCTGGGAAATTCTCATCAGATACAGCATTGTGTTGATAAGAGGACTAGAGATAAGCTTTTTTTGCAAATGTTTAAGATAATGACGTTACTACAAAAAAACCCAGAGAGTCCTGTGGCACCTTTAAGACTAACAGAAGTATTGGACCATAAGCTTTCGTGGGTGAATGCCCACTTCGTCAGACGCAGGGTATTCACCCACGAAAGCTTATGCTCCAATACATCTGTTAGTCTTAACGGTGCCACAGGACCCTCTGTTGCTTTTTACAGATCCAGACTAACACGGCTACCCCTCTGATACTTGACTACAAAAAAATGTTCTTCCATCACTCAGCTGAGATGCTGCAGCAGGAAATTTTCACCTTGCAATGGCTTTCTTTCCCCGGCTCTTTAAAAACTGTTTTCGGTGGGAAGCTCATAGGACACAGACATCAAGGACAACGTTATACAAGCCCCATCCAGGCAAAGGCCCATTTGTATTAGTGGGACCCACCACAATCTGCCTTCACGGATATGACTGTAAGATGCTCAGCCTTAGTCACTAACAGGATGCTGTCATTCTGTCCAATGGACATTGATGCTCCTTGTTATACTGTCCCATCAATCAAAGGCTGCATTCCCACTGGCTTCAATAAGGGGTCAGTCCCTCAGCCAATCAGAAACAAGTGAATTTGAAATTAAAAGTTGAATAGTTTTCAAATTGCAAAGGCACCGTGCAATTTTTAAATTAACCTATTTTTGGTGGCCCAAGTTTGTATTTGATTTGTTACTCCCCTTTTAACTGATAGCATAGGCTTCCCAGAAACAGCAGCAACCACTGCCTGCTGGAAACCTGAAATATTTCTTAGGACTAGGTGGCAGAATTAAACGTTTAAAAAAATTAGGCCTTCACTCTGTTTGCTAAAACTCCTCAGGTCACTAGGAACCACTCTGAGGCCTCCAGGCACAGCTTGCCGTGTGAGAGAAAAACATGTGGATATGTACACACGGCAACCTTGTACTCATCTTTTAATGAGATCTCCGTCCAAGTGGTAAGTGCCTCTGATCTATCCTGCAAAAAGTTTGCTAAGGCCTTGATGCTTGGATGAAGCAAAAGATCAGGGTCTCATTGTGGTAGGCACTGTACAAATATATAATAAGAGACAGTCTCTGCCTCACAGAGCTTACAATATAAATAAACAAGACAGAAAAAGCATGGAACGGGAGACAGTGGCACAGAGAGCCGACGCGACGTGCCCAGGTCACACAGCAGGCCTGGAACAGCACCCAGGCCTTGAGTCCCTGTCCAGTGCCCTAACTGTTAGGGCAGTGGTTTTCAAAGGATGGGGTGGGCCTCCAAAGGGAATGTGTCAAAGGAGATGCCAGCTGTGTGCCTTTTTTTCCCCTCTTTCTTAAGAGCTCCGGCTGTGAGTCCCAGGTGGCTGGGGCTTGTGCAGAAGGACCATGCACACCAGGAAGGTGCGGATAAAGGGGACAGCTGGAGCCCTGCCATCCAGGCTTGGGCTTTCCTCCCCTTCCCTCAATCCCTCACTGGGAGACGAGGGTGCTCCGGCTTCCCTGGGTTGGCAGCAGCAGCGCAGAAGTAAGGGTGGCAATGGGGCACTAAGTCTGTTGTGAAAAGTGATACTGACAAATATCACTTTTCACATTGCCACTCTTACTTCTGTGTTGCTGCTGGCACATGCTGCCTTCAGAGCTGGGTGCCCAGCCAGCAGCTGCTGTTCCACTCTGCCTTCAGAGCTGGGGGTTGGTGGTATATGTCCTTTTGGAGGTTGGGGGGTAAATGACTATAGACACAAAGAAGGGGGGCCCAATCAAATATTTTGAGAACCACTGAGTTAGGGTATACCTACACTTCAATAAAAGACCTGCAGACCAGCTGTGGCTGGCCTGGGTCAGCTGACTCGAGCTTGCGGGTTTCAGGCTGCAGGGCTATAAAATTGCAGTATAGATATTCAGGCTCAGGCTGAATATCTTGCATCTGAAGAAGTGAGGTTCTTACCCACGAAAGCTTATGCTCCCAATACTTCTGTTAGTCTCAAAAGGTGCCACAGGACCCTCTGTTGCTTTTTACAGATTCAGACTAACACGGCTACCCCTCTGAGGCTCAGGCTGGAAGCTCTGAGACCCTCCCTATTCATGGGGTCTCAGAACCCAGGCTCCAGCTCAAGCCTGAATATCTACATTGCTATTTTTAGCCCCAGAGCCCAAGCCCTGTGAGACTCAGTACCACACGTTTTTTACTACAACAGAAACATACCCTAATGGCCTGATCTGCTGAAATCCTCTTAAAAGCTGTTGGAATTGAAAGTACCAAGCATTTTTCAGGATGGAACATTCAGTCTCCACAAAAGACACAAACAATCAAACAGAGCCTTGCACTTTCTGAACTTCCATTCAAGAAAGACTAGGTGTTAAACATTTAATATCAAACACACAAATGTTTCTGTCGTGATATCTTTATCTTCCTGCCTCAAGATACTGCCACCAATATGCTTTATGGATCAAAAACTTCAAAGAAACACCAGCACAGAGAGCAGTCTGCAACACATCTTAATTTAACTGCAAGATCCCATTTCCATTAGCAAGTATCCATATATGAAAACACTAGGTTGAAACCCTATATCTTACCCCACTCAAAGGTTGGTACCTACTAGAACAGCAGTGGAGAGGAGCATGATATCAAAATATAGAATTGTGGACTAGATCCTCAGCTGATGTAAATCAGCATAGCTCTATTGAAGTCAATGGAACTAGGCTAAATTACACCAGGTGAGGATATTGTCCCATTTGTCAAACGCTGGAGAATTAAGTAGGAAGAGAAGCTTTGGTTGGAAGCAGCAAGTTCTTCTTTAAATCCAAGCCTGTTTGATCATTGAAAAATATAGAAGTAGTATGAAAAGTAAATGAAGGGGCTTCTGCTTTAGATTCAATATGTGTAAAAGTCCTTCTGTAAGCCCATCCCTAAGGCCTTTATTAAAAAGTGTATTTATAGTCAGAAAAGCCCATCTTTTTGCTCTGTGTTTTGTGACAGACCCAGACCAGTGGGGTACAGGAGTCTGGTAGAGGGCAAATATACTGGATGAGTAGTTTTCTGTTCCCTGAGTGACCAGAGCAGGGGATGCACTAGAGGGACCTGCTAGAACCAGTTAAGGCAGGCAGGCTAATTAGGACACCTGGAGCCAATTAAGAAGAAGCGGCTAGAATCAATTAAGGCAGGCTAATCAGTGCACCTGGGTTTTAAAAAGGAGCTCACTTCAGTTTGTGGTATGAGTGTGAGGAGCTGGGAGCAAGAAGCTGAGAGTGAGAGGGTGTGCTGCTGGAGAACTGAGGAGCACAAGTGTTATCAGACGCCAGGAGGAAAGTTCTGTGGTGAGAATAAAGAAGGTGTTTGGAGGAGGCCATGGGGAAGTAGCCCAGGGAGTTGTAGCTGTCATGCAGCTGTTACAGGAGGCACTATAGACAGCTGCAGTCCATAGGGCCCTAGGCTGGACCCTAGAGTAGAGGGCGGGCCCGGGTCCCCCCCCAAACCTCCCAATTGACCTGGACTGTGGGTTCTTCCAGAAGGGAAAGGCTCTGGGCTGTTCCCCAACCCACATGGTGAATCTCTGAGGGAAGAAAATCTGCCAATAAGCGCAGGACCCACCAAGATAGAGGAGGAACTTTGTCACACTGGTGTTAGCAGTGGGATCTTGGGGTGCACAGCGCGGTGGAAGAAGGAGGGTGATTTTAAAAAAGAAAAAAAAAAAAGGGAGAAGGTTTATTTTTTTTCACCACACTGGATGACGTAGTGCAAGCACTGATACAAGCTCTGGCGGCCCAGCAGGAGGCTCCCCGTGTCCAGGCAGCTGCCCAAGAGGAGGCAGTGCGGCTGCAGCAAGAGACTACTCGCCTGCTGATGGACCAGGCTGCTATGTTGCGGGAACTGGTAAACCAGGTAAAGTCCCTTACAGAGCTGAATCGCAGCCATGATGAGATGTGGCTCATATGGGCCAGCCATTGGCTGCAGAAAATGACACGGGAGGATGATGTAGAGGCATACCTTCTAGCCTTTGAGAGGACAGCCCTACGGGAGGCCTAGCCTCGAGATCAGTGGTCTGGTATCCTGGCCCCATTCCTGTGAGGGGAGGCCCAGAAGGCCTAACATGATCTGCCTGAAGAGGCTGCAGCAGACTACTCTCAGCTGAAAGCAGAGATCCTGGCCAGGGATACCCCTTCCTGGGGTAATGACAGCAGTGCAGGCCCAGCAGTATCACGGTTGGAGGTACCAGGAAGACAAAATCCTGCGGTCCCAATTGTATGACCTCATCCATCTTGCACAAAAGTGATCGCAAACAGAGTCCCGGAGTCCGGAAGAGATACTAGCAGTTCTGGTCATCGACTGATACATGAGGGGACTACCACCAGACCTTCGTGCCTGGGTAAGCCAGAACCTCTGACAAGGTTGTCGCCCTGGTAGAGAGGCGAAGGACAGCAAGGGAGCTGACCCGACCAGTTAAGGAAGAGGCACCCCGGGTTAAACTAGCAGCACCAAGCCCTAAAGTTCGGGTGACTGGGCCACCAGGAGAGCCCAGGTGGAAAAAGAGAGAGGCTGAAGGCCCATCAGAGGCCACAAAGAGTCAGAGCACTGAGGGAGAAGAGGATCGGGATGTTAGAGTGCCCAAACCAAGAGACTGGGGAACGCCTAGGGCTCCATACAGATGTTATGCCTGCGGGGAGTGGGGACACATAGCTGCACAGTGTCCCAATGCTGAGAAGCCTATGCAATGTAACCTGGGGAACTGGGCAGATCCATGCTCCCTAATCACCTTGTGTGGGTCTCACTAACCCCACATATGTATACCAGACCAGTGAAACTAAATGGGGTAGGGACCACGGCACTGGTTGATTCGGGGAGTGCTATCATGCTTACCTCAGGGAAGCTCGTGAAGCGTAGTCAGCTGCTGCAGGCTAAACGTATGGGGATAACATGTGTCCATGGGACAGTTATTTACTACCCCACCATCCCAGTAAAAATCGAGATCCAAGGGAACACTACTGAGGTAGCAGCAGGGGTAGTCCCTAAACTCCCATATCCGGTGCTCATAGGGAGGCACTTCCCAGGGTTTGGAAACTTACTCCCAGTAGGGGGATTGGAGAAAGATGGGGACCCTAAAATTGGTGAGGCATCCTCAGCAGACTGTCAACCCCCAATCTTCTCTGAAATATCCCCAGATTTGTTCTCCACTCCCAGACAGGGTAGAAAGACAAAAAGGGAAAGAAGGGCAGCTAAGGCCTTGGGAACCTGAACACTGAACCAAAGCCAGAGGGTCGCTCTTGTAGGTAGGCAGACCCGCGCAGCTGAAAAGGAGGCCATGCAGGAGGGAGAAGCACCTGAATCTGACCCCCACCCTAATGCTTCTGAACCAGTAGAGGCAAAAGAGACTGGGCCCCTAGATCTTGGGCAGATTAGCCCCAAGAGAGGAAATTTTGGACGGGACCACGCAGCAGACCCAAGGTATGACAACATTAGGAAGGAGGTGACTGAAATAGATGGAGTCCCCGTGGAAGGAAAAACCCAGGGACCAGGACTTTACTTCATAATGAAGAAAGATCTCTTATACCGGGCTGCACCAGTACAGGGGCAGAAGGTACAGCAGATCCTAGTACCTCAAAAACACCAGAACGCTGTATTAAGTCTTGCTCAGTTATCTTTTTGGGGGTCATTTGGGGGTAGAGAAGACCCTGGCACGAGTCTTATGATGGTTCTTCTGGCCTGGAGTACATGAAGAAGTGCGGAGGTACTGTGCCACTTAAGGACACCTTTAGTACCCCTTCCCATCATAGAGGTCCCCTTCGAGCAAATAGCCATGGACCTAGTGGGACCCCTGGAGAAGACAGCTCGGGGCCACCAATATATACTTGTTGTTTTGGACTATGCTACTTGCTACCCAGAAGCCATCCCCCTGCGGAACACGGCCTCTAAAACTATAGCCAAAGAGCTGGTGGGGATCTTTGCCCGAATGGGGCTACCGAAGGAGATATTAACTGACCAAGGAACCCCATTTATGTCGAAGCTAATGAAGGACCTCTGTATGCTGTTCCATATACATACCCTGAGAACTTCGGTCTACCATCCGCAGACTGATGGGTTGGTAGAAAGGTTTAACTGAACCCTCAAGGCTATGATAAGGAAGGTGGTAAGTCGGGACAGGAAGGATTGGGACACCCTACTACCCTACCTTATGTTCGCTATCCGGGAGGTACCACAGGACTCAACTGGGTTTTCCCCCTTCGAGTTATTATACAGGCGTCACCCCTGTGGCATACTAGATATCGCCAAAGAGATCTGGGAAGAGGAACCCAATGAGGGGAGAAATATAATAGAGCATGTAATGCAGATGCGAGACCGGATAGCCCGGGTTACCCCTATTGTACAGGAATATTTGGAGAAGGCATGGAGGCCCAGCGAACCCATTACAATCGCAGGCAAAAGTGCGACTGTTCCAACCCGGGGATCGGGTTATGGTGTTGGTACCCACGGCAGAAAGCAAGGTTCTGGCCCAATGGCAGGGGCCCTATGAGGTGGTTGAACCCGTGGGGGAAGTAACCTACAAGGTGCGGCAGCCAGGACGCAGAAAACAAGAACAGATTTATCACGTTAACCTTCTGAAACCTTGGCATGCACAAGAGGCATGCACAACGGTCCAAAAAGACCTAACCCAGGAAAACAAGCCTTCCAAACAGGTGAGAGTGTCTCCCGATTTAACACTAGACAAGAATGATGATCTTCCAGAACCAAGATGTGTTCTTGACAAAACCGGGTCGAACAACCGAGACACATCACCACATCGTCACGAACCCTGGGGCCAGAGTAACAATGAGGCCCTATCGGGTGCCAGCGGCAAAAAGGGAGGAAATAAAAGCAGAAGTAAAAAAAAAAAATGCTGGAGTTGGGGATCATCGAAGAATCCCAGTCAGTGGTCCAGCCCAATCGTGCTGGTGCCCAAACCTGATGGCACCACAAGATTTTGCAACAACTTCCGGCAACTAAACGAAGTATCCCAATTCGACGCGTACCCCATACCTCGCATAGATGAGCTAGTGGACCGTCTGGGGAATGCCCTGTACTTGACTACCCTAGACTTGACAAAGGGGTACTGTCAGATTCCCCTTGCAGAAGACGCAAAGGAAAAGACTGCGTTCTCTACACCAAAGGGGCTTTTTCAATATACTGTCCTCCCTTTTGGACTACATGGGGCCCCAGCTACCTTCCAGCGCCTCATGGACAAGCTATTATGCCCGCATAACAGTTACGCTGCTGCCTACTTGGACGATGTGGTCATTCATACTCCAGACTGGGAAACCCACCTGAAGAAGGTGGAGGCAGTCCTCGATACCTTCAGGCGAGCTGGCAGCAAACCCTGCCAAGTGCACTGTAGGGTTTAGAGGCCAAATATCTTGGCTACATTGTGGGAAAAGGTCTGGTAAAACCCCAAGTGAACAAGTTAGAGGCCAGCCAAAATTGGCCCCGACCAAGTCGCAAGAAACATGTCTGGGCGTTCCTAGGTGTGGTGGGGTATTACCGACGATTTATCCCCCACTTTGCCACAAGGGCAAGCCCCCTGACAGACCTAGTGAAAGCCTGTGGACCTGATCTGGTGAGATGGTCTGACGCAGCAGAGGAAGCATTCACAGACCTACGGACTGCCCTCTGCAGTAACCCATACTGATAGCCCCTGATTTCACCAAGGAATTTATTCTGCAGACGGATGCATCGAAAGTAGGGTTGGGGGCTGTTCTATCACAGATGGTCGGGGAGGAGCAACACCAATTCTATACCTCAGTCGGAAACTCCTTCCAAGGGAACAAAAATATGCAGTGATGGAGAGAGAATGCCTCGCTGTAAAATGGGCCATGGAAACATTGCGCTACTACCTGCTCGGGCGCAGATTTATCCTCATGACCGACCATGCCCCTCTTCAATGGATGCAGCAGAACAAGGAGAAGAACAGAAGGGTGACCAGGTGGTTCTTATCCCTCCAACCTTTCCAGTTCCATGTGCAACACAGAGCAGGGAGCCGTCATGGCAACGCCGATGGCTTGTCACGTGTGCACTGTCTGGTGTCCCAAATTGCCCAACCACTTGGCGTTGAGCAGGGGGAGGGATATGTGACAGACCCAGACCAGTGGGGTACAGGAATCTGGTAGAGGGCAAATATACTGGTCACTGGATGAGTAGTTTTCTGTTCCCTGAGTGACCAGAGCAGGGGCTGCACCAGAGTAATCAGGAACCTGCTAGAATCAGTTAAGGCAGGCAGGCTAATTAGGACACCTGGAGCCAATTAAGAAGAAGCTGCTAGAATCAATTAAGGCAGGCTAATCAGGGCACCTGGGTTTTGAAAGGAGCTCACTTCAGTGTGTGGTGCGAGTATGGGGAGCTGGGAACAAGAGGCGCAAGGAGCTGAGAGTGAGAGGGTGTGCTGCTGGAGGACTGAGGAGCACAAGCGTTATCAGACATCAGGAGGAAGGTCCTGTGATGAGAATAAGGAAGGTGTTTGGAGGAGGCCATGGGGAAGTAGCCCAGGGAGTTGTAGCTGTCATGCAGCTGTTACAGGAGGCACTATAGACAGCTGCAGTCCACAGGGCCATGGGCTGGAACCCGGAGTAGAGGGTGGGCCTGGGTTCCCTCCAAACCTCCCAATTGACCTGGACTGTGGGTTCTTCCAGAGGGGAAGGTCTGTGGGCTGTTCCCCAACCCACATGGTGAATCTCTGAGGGAAGAAAATCCGCCAATAAGTGCAGGACCCACCAAGATAGAGGAGGAACTTTGTCACAGTTTGTACAGCACCTAGCAACATGGGGTCCTGGTCAACAACTGGGGCTCCTAGACATTATGGTAATTCAAATAATAAATAAAATAAAACACCAATAACAATGGCCTTTTCTTCAACAGATCTGCACCCTGTATATCTCCCCCAAGTCACATCTGCTGACCTTATGGACAAAAATAAGACTTCAATACTTTCTAATCCTGCTTTCCCTACACAGCTTTGGGAGAGGGAGCTGGAGTCCATCCCTACTTGAAGCTCATCTACAGATCAATGAACTCAGCTTTCAGTATTTCTCACTTGCTTTTTATGAGCCCAATTTAAGCCTTAATAGGGTAGCTCAATTGCACATTGGTACTTGTATTTGAATGTCCATTTTTCAATTGCACAAGCTTTTGACTTGATGATGCACAAGACAGACAGAATGAAGCAGCTTGACTCAGATCCCAGGGTGAGTTTGTAGGACTGGCAGTTAAAAAAAAAAACCAGAACTCTGGCCAAGATTTTTAAAAGCAACTGGTGATTTTGGGAACCTCTATTTTTGGGTGCTCGACTTGTGATATTTTAAAGAGGCTTAGTCTAAGGGTGGGTGCTCAGAACTTTTTGAATACCTAGTCCTTACAAGCTGTCTCAAGTTGGACACCCAAATATTGAGGTTTCTAGAGTCACATCAGTCACTTTTGAAAATCTTGGTCTCAACTTTTAACTTGTAAAATTTGATCCACAGTCAGTGAGGGAAATCAGGAATCCTAGAATGCCATGTTTACGGTCACATTTATGGGCCTGGTTTAAACTAAAGCCCCATCTACACCATTCTGGCAGTGTCCTTAAAGTAGGTGTACATTACATTTATAGGCCTCTTTGCATTCTCAGAGCAGTTTAAAGGGGTATTAATGTAAATGAGAATCAGGTCATCGGAGTATAACCACAATAAAGACCTCAGGATTTCTTCTACAAAAACTCATCTGAAAACATTTACCTGATTATAAAAAAAAAAAATTCTGTAATAAGAGACTGTACTAATTCTACGAAGCTGTCTACAAAACAGGATGCCTTCATTCACTCACCAATCATTATGTCTGATAAAATGATTGCTTCTGCTCATATCACCTACACTTGACCACATCTGGCAATACTTAACCCACAAACTTCACTCAGTGCTCAGGCTTCCTGATTCAAGTGGAATCTATACTGGTCATTTGGTTTGCCTCCTTTCTACTCACAAATTAAGAAAGTTCCTTTGGTATGGAAAATAAGATTAATTCAAATTAGTAATGGCTTTATCAGGATGATCTGCTGCTTCTGACTAGTGACCTGATTTCATTTCCCCCTAAATTGACCTAAAAACAAAAAATCAGCCAACTTTTAATCTTCCATGCTGAATTTTTTGCCAATAAAAATGGTACTAAAGAGTCAATAAAGTGAAGAAACCCTTGTCAAGCAGATCAGTGCATTGCCGATGGATTTGAGGGGTGAATATTCTTTAGAGGTGTTCAATGGGTAGAACGACTCCTCCGTTTTTTCAATCACCAACATTGTGGTTCCGAGCACCACCTTCACAATCGCCAACACCATTGCGTGCCGACTGAAGTTCATCACAGTGCATGAGGTATGTGTCTGATGCTATGAACAGAACATGATGTCCCACGAAGGATGTCAGAGCATGATTCAGTGGGACAAAATGAGTTACCAAAAAAAAAAAAAAGGCTCCTGTTTTCACACTGATGATGAAATAAACAACAATCAGAAGGAAACTGGAGGCTGTACTTCAGAGAAAGATGTGGTTAAAGTTTGATAAAGATCAATCTGGGCACAGATCTTCATCTTTGAGAGACAAACGGATGGCAACTGTTTCAGACAGGGATAGTTTAGCTGCTGAAAGGCAAAGCTCACTTGGTAGCACATTCTTATCTCTGAGTTAGAGAGTCATGGGTTCAAATTCCCACAACAGTGTTTAGACTCCTATCCAATGCTGACACCACAGTGGAGTACTAGGGGGTAGCTAGAGGTGCCACCCTTTGCATGATATGTTAAGCTGAGGTCTCCACTTGCTGTGTGGGTGAAAGATAGACTCCCATGGTCTATTATCATGCGAATATGCTCGTGGAGCACTTCTTTCATCACTCAAACTAACTCACTGTGTAAGGGCTTAGTCCTGCACCATTCAAGTCAATGGGAGTTTTTCCATTGACTTTAATGGGGGCAGGATCAAGCCCTAAGTTGTTTGGAGACAGATTGTTCAGTGGCTGGCACTAGTTTACCAATCGTGTTCGTCCCATGGTATCTGAGGCATTGCACAGGAAAATACTAGTTTCTTAGACATCCTGGTGAGTGAATATTGATTTTTCAATGGAGACCAGTGCACAGATCCCCAAGTATGAAATGTGATGTATAAAATCAAATTCTAGGCTCCTGGTCAACATTCAAATAAATGGGCTTTGTAAAGAAGTTTTCTGCAGTGCTTTGACAAACCTGTTACCTAAAGACAAAGAACCAACAGAGCCTGTGGTCCATGAACTTCCTCTTGGGATGGGGATGGGAGATCCAATTTTGACCAGTAGATCTAAATAATCCCCAAACACCACTTGTGGTGTTGCATACATTCATTGAGGAATGCTGCTCCACGATGCCCAGAGGGAATGAAGCCAGGTTAGGCCAATGACCCATCCAGTCTGGTATCCTTTCACCACAATGGCCACTACTGGATGCTTCAGAGAAATGTGCAAAAACTCTTGTAGCAGACAGTTATGGAATAAACTGCCAATACGAAGTTTCTTTCATTGTTGTATGCAGTGTTGTTGTAGTCATGTCTTTCCCAGACCTGAAGAAGAGCGCTGGATAGCTCGAACACTTGTCTCTTTCACTAACAGAAGTTTGTCCAATAAAAGATGTTACCTTACCTACCTTGTCTTTGTAAGCCCCATCAGTCAGGGTTTATGCCCTGGGCCATGAGTTTATATCCTTTACAAACTTCTATCCTATTTAATAAAATTGTTGATATTCTTAATCATATTTATGTTTCATTCTTTTTTAAAAAAAATCCTAGTAAGCTCATAGACAAAATAAAAGGACATGGCAGTGAATTCCAGTTCTCTGGGAGTTTCTTAGTGCGAACCACAAGCAAGCCACAGTGATGCTCACCTGCTGAGAAGCCTTAGTGCAGGGTACTCTCTCTGTCCCCTTCACTCCCATGAGTTCTTTTTTACCTAAAATGTAAACATTATAATATCAGCTGTGGCCATGGCTACACTCAAAACTTCTAAGCTGCCGCGGGAGCGCTCCGTGCTTTGAAGTGCGACTGTGGTTGCGCGCCAGCGCGCTGCAGGTACTCCACCTCCACGAGGGGATTAGCTTACAGCGCTGGGGCACTGTTTACAATGGCACTTTACAGTGCTGTAACTTGCTGCACTCAGGGGGGTGTTTTTTCACACCCCAAGCGAGAAAGTTGCAGCGCTGTAAAGTGCCAGTGTAGCCAAGCCCTAAGTCTACTTTAAAGACAGCATCCAGCAGCGTGACTGGATTTGATAGATCAAAATCTCATGGTGGCTTTGAAGTTACACTTTGTTTTCAGACAGTGCTGACATTTCATTCTCAGAAACAAACACTCTGTGGTATATTCTCATCTCAATGTGCAGCAAATTACTTACAGAAATTTATCCAGAAATTTATACTAAAACTCAATATTTTTAATTGACTAAAATACTATTTACTGAATGGCCCACTAAGTGGTGTCATTTCACAAGCTATATTTGAGAGCTTGGAAAGTCATGTATAAATTTACAAAAAGAACAGGAGTACTTGTGGCACCTTAAAGACTAACAAATTTATTTGAGCATAAGCTTTCGTGCTCAAATAAATGTTTTAGTCTCTGAGGTGCCACAAGTACTCCTGTTCTTTTTGCGGATACAGACTAACATGGCTGCTACTCCGAAACCTATAAATTTACAGTATCAGAAGTTGGATTATGAGAGGGACAATGTGGTGAATTTGTTCAGTTTTAACATATAGGTGGGATTTGTAATGTCTGACTGTAGCTATCCAGAGGACAATAGGATCGTTATAAAAGTAGATAATACAATTCAATATTGATGAAATATCTATTTTCTATGTATTAGAACAATTTACTGAGATGCAGAAGTGGAGGACAAAGTGATAAGAATTGCATTTACTGTTAACATTTTACAAACTAAACGTCCACGTCAAGGCCCACTGTTATCCTCTTAATGAATCCAACCCAATTTGCTTTTTAAGAGCAGTTTAGCCAACCCCAATCAAGCAGGGCCAGTGCAAGGATATTTCGCACCCTAGGCGAAACTTTCACCTTGCGCCCCCCCTCCGGCCCAGGGAGCTAGGGCCGTCCCTAGCTACTTTGGTGCCCTATACAGCCCCCCCGTAGACCTCCACGGGGGAGAGGGGGGGCTGGCCCCAGGCCTCCGCAGGGGGGCTGTGTGGGGCCCCGCCCCAGGCCTCCACGGGGGGGAGCGCTGGTCCCAGGCGGCCGTGGGGGGCGTGGGGCTGGCCACTTCCTGCAGGAAGTGGAGTGACTCGGCCCCAGGAAGCCAGGGGAGCAGAGCAGGCTGGGGCCGGGTCACTCCATTTCCCGCAGGAAGTAGCCAGCCCCCCATGGAGGCCTGGGGCCAGCCCCCCGCTCCCCTCCGCGGAGGCCTGGGGCCCCAGCCTGCTCTGCTCCCCTGGCTCCCAGGCTTGGGGGGAGGAGGAAGGGGAGAACCACCCCCCCAGCACTCGCGGCTGGGAGCCAGGGGAGCAGAGCAGGCTGGGGCCGGGTCACTCCACTTACCATGCGGTGAGTGCAGGGTCGGGCCTGGCTGCAGTCTTCAGGGGAGTGGGGGCGGGGAGGAGCAGGGACAGGGCCCATGGAGAAGAACCGGGGAGCCCACCCGCGGCAGCTCCCTAGCCTCCCCTCCGTCTGGGGACCGCCCCCTGCGGCAGCTCCCTGCCCCCCCCCCACCCGGGCAGCCCCCCCCGCGGCCGCCCCCCCCCCCCCCCCCCCTCCGCTCCGCCTTCTCCCCTGAGCACGCCGGCACCGCTCCACTTCTCCTGTCTCCCAGGCTTGCTGCACCAATCAGCTGTTTGGCGCGGCAAGCCTGGGAGGGGAGGAGAATTAGAGTGGGAGCGGTGCACTCAGGGGAGAAGGCGGAGCAGAAGTGAGCTGGGGCAGGGAGCAGTTCCCCTGCACGCTCCCTCCCCCCCATTACTTGCTGCAGACAGCCCTCCCTGCATCCCCCTGCCCCAGCTCACCTCCACTCCACCACCTCCCCTGAGCGCGCTTTTTGGCGCCCCCAACCACTTGGCGCCCTAGGCGGCCGCCTAGTTCGCCTAGTGGTTGCACCAGCCCTGCCTGTCAGGGATGGGTTTACTTAATCCTGCCTCAACACAGGGTGGGTGGGGGAGGGGTTGAACTAGATGACCTCTTCAGGTCATTTTCAGTTCTTCATTTCATGATTCTACAATGTTAAGCCATCCTGGAAAGATTCTGCTCACCCGGGGCAGGTCAGTTGATGAAACACATGTATTGTGTCATTAATGCAGTTGTTCAGGAGCCTTTTGATTTTAAAGCAGGACCTTTACCTGTGTTTTGAGGGTTAAGAAAAGATGCTTCATTTTTGCAGCCTGGATCTGCATCAGTTTCGCCCTTCCTATTTTTACTTGACTCTACTATGATGGGCAGAGGGTTGTTCTGTGAAGAAAATGGTACATTCCCTTAATAGCCTGACAGAAAACACAATGCCTAAGGGCTTGTCCATACAGAGACTTTGCGCACATCAAGCCATGGTGTAAATCTACAGCACACTAGCTTGCCAGGGATTAAAAGTTGCACAGTACACTCTGAAACAGTACATCACAGAGTGCACTACAGAGCTTTTAATGTGCAGTAGCAGGGTCCACATGGCCAGTTAGTGCACAGCAAGCTTAGGGCACTGTAGATTTATGCCCCATCTTGCCATGCACTAAGTCTCCATATAGACAAGCACTAAAAAATAAAATCTTACCCACAAGAACTACTCAGATTGAAGACAGAGAGGATAAAAATCAATGGTTTTAAAAAAATAAATAAAAAAAATCAGATTTTTTTGATAAAATGGTTTTTGAGGGAAAAACCTATCTAAAGATAGTTTTAATTAAGATACATTATAGCTCAAAGATATCGCATCATGAAATAAGGATTATAAATTCTAATTCTATAGTATGAGACAATATATTCATGTAATGTTTAAGAAAAGTTTTGTAAATGAGTTCCAATAGTTCATGGATTAGGGACACCATTTGATGGGATTCCAGGGGCTTCTGTATAGATTATTTGGGTTAATCTTTCTATCTACCCAATGGGACTCAGTGCTCAGTCTAGAAGATACCATCAGAGATGCTTAGTTTTACAGTTCTCAAACTGTGGATTTGTGTTTCCAGAGACAACATGCTTGTTAACAGCAAAAATGTTTTTAAATAAATAATATATAGAGGAGAAAAATAACAGACCTCAACCCTATTGTCCCTCTGCAAATTTGTGTACACAGTCAATCCCTTACCTCTCTCTAAGGCCTTGGCTACACTTGCGAGTTACAGTGCAATAAAGGAGACCCGGGTGCACTAGCTCACTCCCTTTCCACACTGGCAAGGCACGTAGAGCGCTCTGACTCCACAGCTACAGCACTGCTGGTACTCCACCTTGGCGAGAGGAATAACGTTTGCTGCGCCCCCCTGGAGCGCCGCAGCACCAGTGTGAATGAGGTGTTGCATTACTGCGCTATGATCAGCCTCTGGAAACGTCCCATAATCCCCTTAAGTCAAGTTACCACTCTTGTCACTGTTGTGAAATCAGCTGCAGGAATGCGGGAAAGCCCTTTCAAAGCTCTGTTTCGGAGAAGCTGGCTGCTTATCAGCGCCAAGAAAAAGTAAACATTTACTGTTTGCTTTGAGTGAGTGAGAGAGAGGCAGGAGGGGAGGGGGGTCTGAACTTACAAGACAGCATGCTGACACACTCTCAGCACCCCAAAAACCCACTCTCTCTCCCCCCACATACACACAACACACTCCTTGTCACACTCCACCCCAGCCCCCTATTTGAAAAGCACGTTGCAGTCACTTGCATGCTGGGATAGCTGCCCATAATGCACCACTCCCAATGCCGCTGCAAGTGCCGCAAATGTGGCCATGCCAGTGCGCTTGAAGCTGTCAGTGTGGACAGACTGCAGCGCTTTCCCTACTGCACTCTATGAAGGGGGTTTAACTCACAGCACTCTACATCTGCAAGTATAGCCATGCCCCAAAAGTGCAAAGTTTCAAAAAGTTCAATGAATAGAAGATTGTTGGGGGCGGAATAGATCTGGACAAGGAAAAGAAGTCTGGAGATAAATGTGAGAAGGGAGGGACAGGTAGTAGAAACAAAAGTGAAACTGTTTGAGCAATATATTCCAGAAGTCTTGAGGTCTCTCTGAGTGTAGCCTTCATTGATTTGAGATCTACCATGCCATTCTCTCACTACGAGGGAAAACCTATAATGGCAGCAGGCCATAAAAGAAACCCAGTTTGGGAATATTTTAATGAAGTTCCTCTACCTGTGGGTAAGACAGGCATGCGTGCAAAATGCAAACAGTGCAACAAAGAAATGCAAGGTCTGGTTGCCCAAATGAAACAACATCAGGAGAAGTGTTCCTTCTCAGGAGGAAGCTGCATTGAAGATGATGAAAGGAACATGTCTGAACAAGCAGGATCTTCAGATTGGTAAACTTTTTTATTTCATACTTCTTTCTTAAGGACAGCCTGTCTTCCTTCTGGACTATTCTTGAATTCTCATGTTTGAGCAAAAAATAGAGCTGTTACTCTTTGGTATTATCATTTTAGATGTAGTTGTGATCAAAAATAAATAGCTGAAATAGGCAGATCTTCCTTTTACAATTTTAACTTTAAAGTAGTATTGAGTGTCAGTGAATGCAATGAGTAACACTAAATGAGCAGTATGGTAATAATAATTAAATAACTGCATTGACTTATTTTGTTTAGGAGAATCCATCCTCAACATACAGGATTCTGAAGACTATCCACCTTCAAGATCACCATCATTTTCTATAGTTTCAGAGTTATCTGCCAAAGATAGTGTTTCAGTCACACCATGTATGTCACATAGTCACAGTATATCACCTGTAGCAAAAAGAAAAAAAAATCTCCATCATCCAAAAACAACTATAGATAAGTTTGTGATAAGAACCAGCAGATTACAAAAGGAGGTAATTGATGAAAAAATTGCCTGGTTTGTTTATGCAATGAACTCTCCTTTCCGTATGATTGAGAACCCACACTTCATTAACATGGTTCAGTCATTAAGACCAGGATACAGTCCACCCAACAGAGCAGATGTCGCAGGCAAATTGCTGGATAAAGTGTATGAAAGAGAAATTGAGCAGTGTGCAAAAGGTCTAAAGGGTAAAATTTTTAACCTGAGTCTTGATGAGTGGAGCAATGTCCACAATGATCCTGTTGTATGTGCTTGTGTGACAACAGAAGAAGGGAATGTCTTCCTTACAGAAACAATTGATACATCAGGAAATGCGCACACAACAGAATACTTACAAGAAGTAGCAGTAAAAGCTCTAACAAACTGAAAAAAAATGCAAATGTCTAGTAAGCAGCTTGGTCACAGACGATGCTGCAAATGTATCCAAGATGAGAAGAAATTATTTGGAAGCGAGTGAAGAGAGTTCCAAGCTAATAATATATGGTTGCAGTGCTCATTTGATGCACCTCCTAGCCAAAGACTTCAGTGTTCCAGAAATAAAGGCTAATGTTGTTGAAATTGCAAAATACTTCCACAACAACTACTTTGCAGCAGCTGCTCTGAAAAAAACTGGGAGGAACCAAGCTAACTCTCCCAGAAGACGTGTGATGGAACTCAGTAGTGGACTTTTTGAGCACTATATCAAGAACTGGTCTAATCTGATGACAGTTTATGAACAAAATCGTGAAAAAATAGATGGCACTGTCACAACCAAAGTTCTCAACATTGGGCTTAAGAGGAATGTTGAACACATGTTGAGAATCCTGAAGCCTATTTCTGTGGCCTTGAACAAAAGGCAGGGAAATAGCTGTTTTATTGCTGATGCTGTTGAAATTTGGAAGGAACTGGGTGAGATCTTAAAAAGAGAAATATGCAATGACAGAGTTAAATTACAAGCATTAAAAAAACGCACGGGATAAGTACTATCTCCAGCTCATTTTCTTGCAAGTATTCTCAATACTTGATACCAGGGTCAGAGACTGTTGAAATGATAATCTCACTTTTAACAGTAGTAGCTTCTTCTGCCGGTGTAGAAAGAATATTTTCTTCCTTTGGACTAATTCATTCCAAATTGAGAAATCGTTTGGGACCTGAAAAAGCAGGAAAGCTTGTTTTTCTTTTCCAGATTATGAACAAACAGGAAAATGAAGGTGAAGACAACTCAGTTAGCTGCTGAAGCCGATATTTTAAGTTTCTCATGTTGACCTGGCTGACATAGTCGATTTAATTTTTGTTTAAAAAAAAAATTTCATATGCTCATTTTGTTAAAATATTATATGTTTGCTATTGAAGAAAAAAAAACAGAATACATAACTGTGACATTCCCCTCTGGTGTTATCTGGACCAGTGATCTGCTAGGCTTCTCCAATCCTTGACTCTGGGAGCCAGCCTTACCCTGCTCTGCTGTGAGAACCTCACTCCTGGGTTGTTCATGCCAGCTACTTGCAGGTGAATGAGACTAGCCAATATCTCCGGTCCCAGACACAACCATAGGAACCTCCGTCTTGCAGTGCCCAGTTATGCCTGCTGGATGCTGCAAGCTTATATAATTTTGTCAATTTAACAAAGAAATTGATATATACCAGGCTTGTTCTCCCAAGCGGAGTCTCTGACACACTGCAAACCAAATGCAGTGCTTCAGGTAGAATAAACAAACAGATTTATTAACTATAAAGGTAGATTTAAGTGATTATAATTCAAAGCATAACAAGTCAGATTTGGTCAAATGAAATAAAAGCAAAACGCATTCTAAGCTCATCTTAACACTTTCAATGTCCTTAAAAACTTAGATGCTTCTCACCACAGGCTGGCTGGTTACTTTTCAGTCAGGCTCTCCCCTTTGATCAGCATTGCTTGGTGGTGGTGGTGTCTGTAGATGTAGGTGGGAGAGAGAGAGAGCATGGCAAAGTCTCTCCCTTTTATCATGTCCTTTCTTTCCTCTTGGCTTTGTCCCCCCCACCCCGCTTCAGAGTCAGGTGAGCATTACCTCATCGCAGTCCCAAACTGCCCAAAGGAAGGGGGTGACTCCCTCAAGGGTCTAACAGATTATTTTGTTGCTGCCTAAGCCAGTGTCCATTGTTCCTGTGAGGCTGAGCTGGGTTTGTCCCATCCATGCCCTGATGAGGTGTGAACTGCCTCTCTGTTCTTGGGGAGTTTTTGCATGGGCTTGCTTTAAGCCATGAGGATACATTTTCAGCCTCATAATTATATACATGAAATTATAACCTTACTATAACATTACTGTAACAATTATTATAACATCACTATAACAACCATGCTCAGCGCATTATGAGCCTTCCGAAGACACCCAACATGACAAACTTTGCATTGGATACCACACAATCATTTTAAAAAGATGAACCTGGGGGTGTAGGGTGTTCCCCCGAGGTACAGAGCGTCACAATAACATTGTTGTTTTAGTTAAATAAAACAATTTAAATGTCTGTCTGGTGACAGTCTCCTTCTAATACAGCATGGCAAGAAAATCCTCCAAATATTAATGATTAACCTGTTGAACTGGAGATAGTTCATCTTCCAATGACTTCATAAATATCTGCTTCAATTACCTTTGGTAAATGAAACAACCAAACAATTATTCATTTTCTGATATAGCTGTAAAACTAATCCAAAACATTTTCAAAATAAATCACTTTAAAAATGTAAAGTGTGTACCTTCTAAAAATGAAACCTACATCTATCTCTGAGTTGTGAAGAACATGTATTAAGGTTATAACAACCAACAGGAATGCACTTTTATGTAGAAATCCACAATTAAATCGAGTCTTCCTGACTAATGATTTAAATCACGATTTAAATCAAATCCACCCTGATTGCAGATCACTCATTCTGAATTTAAATGCTTTCAGTGCTTTTCCAATCCCACTTACCCACCCTCAACTACATGCCCTGCGTGGAAATGTAACAAAGAGAAGATTTTCAAAAGAGGTCAGGGCCAGATTTTTAAGAGGTCAGCACCAAAAGCTGGGGCCAGATTTTCAAAATTGCTCAGCTGCCAGCACCTCCCACTGTGACGTTCACGGGCAGATTTTCAGATCAATGTACACTGAACTGTGACAGATTTGAGACCTGGGAAGTGTAAAGAGTTCAAACAGTGATGCTGAAATGTGCCGGATGGGCATGGACTTTTGGGACAATAAGCTGTTGAGTTTCCTGGGAATCCATGGGGAATGGTTAGTGCAAATTCCACAACCACATTTATGCAAAAACTCAGCCTTTTGAAGCTACGACCTGAGAAGAGAGCCTGTCATAACTATAAAGGGATACAGACTAACACGGCTGCTACTCTGAAACCTATAAAGGGAAGGGTAACAGCTCTCCTGTGTACAGTACTATAAAATCCCTCCTGGCCAGAGACTCCAAAATCCTTTTCCCTGTAAAGGGTTAAGAAGCTCAGGTAACCTGGCTGACACCTGACCCAAAGGACCAATAAGGGGACAAGATACTTTCAAATCTTGGGGCGGGGAAGGCTTTTGTTTGTGCTCTTTGTTTTGGGGGTTGTTTGCTCTTGGGACTGAGAGGGACCAGACATCAATCCAGGTTCTCCAAATCTTTCTGAACAAGTCTCTCATATTTCAAACTTGTAAGTAAACAGCCAGGCAAGGCGTGTTAGCTTATCTTTGTTTTCTCAACTTGTAAATGTACCTTTTACTAGGGTGTTTACCTCTGTTTGCTGTAACTTTGAACCTAAGGCTAGAGGGGGGTCCTCTGGGCTCTTTAAATTTGACTACCCTGTAAAGTTATTTTCCATCCTGATTTTACAGAGATGATTTTTACCTTTTTCTTTAATTAAAAGCCTTCTTTTTAAGAACCTGATTGATTTTCCTTGTTTTTAGATCCAAGGGAGTTGGATCTTGATCCACTAGGAGTTGGTGGGAGGAAGGAGGGGGATGGTTAATTTCTCCTTGTTTTAAGATCCAAGGGGTTTGGATCTGTATTCACCAGGGAATTGGTGAAGAGTCTCTCAAGGCTACCCAGGGAAGGGAATTAGCATTTTGGGAGTGGTGGCAGCGGACCAGATCTAAGCTGGTAGTTAAGCTTAGAAGTTTTCATGCAGGCCCCCACATCTGTACCCTAAAGTTCAGAGTGGGGAAGCAGCTATGACAGAGCCATTGACTGGTGACTACCTGTTCTTAGAGATCAAAGGCCTGAGCTGTATAAATAAACTGCTGAATTGTCCAGGTGGGTCTGGTTCCTGATCTAAAACCTGACAAACGTAACCAAAGGGGCAAACTCACCCTAGGGTTTGAAAGACTGACACAAACCAGAGCCCTGTGTTGGAGCTGGGGGTGACCTCTGATAAGCTTTTAGAATGCATGTAGGTTCTTTTATTGTTTTTTATATGTTTTCTCTGTAATGCTTTTACCGTAAGAATAAATGCAGTTTGCTTTGTGAAAGCTGGTTGGTGAGCACTGTTATGGTCCCTAAAGAACGAGTAAACCACAGGTGCTGGACCCCAGTCAGACCTGCTGGAAAAACCACAGCGAGGTGCAGAGGGACTGCAAGCCCAAACCCCCATCTGAAGGGAGAGAGTGGCAGGTCTCTCCCCAAGGAGAGGTGATGACTGGGAAGCCTAAAACCTAAAGCTGGTGCCCTCGAAAAAGACCAGGGGTGGGTAGGTGGGTGAGGGACAAAGGTGCAGTTAACCCAGAAAACTGTGACACCAACATGCTGAGCTCTTTTGAAAAATCTGACCTCTATGGCTCCCCATTTTCCATGGTTAGTTATTGGTTATGGGAGCACACCATCTCGCTGAATGATGCCAAGTGATGGAGAGGCACCACAATTTGTACATTTCTCTTAAAAGGCTGGGTACAATATAATGGGGATGGTTCCCATACTGGGGTAGGAGGATTGTGGGTTTGTATCAGACAGAGCTAGTGGAATACAGTCTCCACCATCTTTATTTAACTCATTGGCAGGTTTTCAGGCAGCTCCTCTAGATGCATGCAGGCACAGAGTTTACAGCCGCTAGATCAGGGGTTCTCAAACTTCATTGTACTGCAATGCCCATGACAACAAAAATTACTACATAACCCCAGGAGGGAGGACCAAAGCCTGAGCCAACCTGAGCCCCGCCACTCCGTGGGGGGGAGGGGGCCAAAGACAAAGGACTTCAGCCCCAGTCAGGGGGCCTGTAACCTGAGCCCTGCCATACAGAGCTGAAACCCTTGGGCTTTGAGCTTCGGCCCTGGGTAGTGCGACTTGGGCACCAGCAAGTATAAGCCAGTCCTGGCAACCCCATTAAAATGGGGTCACGACCCACAGTTTGAGAACTGCAAAGCTAAATAATGTATTTCTTCTATTTCCTCTTCCCGACTCTTTCAGTGGGAAGGTCTGAAGGTCCAAGTTTGGACACTGCCAAATACAGGGCATATATGGGAGGCCTTTCACCTTGGCAAGGCAGGAACCAAGTCCTACACTCTCCAGTCATTACAGATATTAGGGTTTTAGGCCTCCATTTCCTACACATAATCCCTTTAACTTCCTAACCTACTAATACGTAGCTCACCAGGTTCACAACATAATCCCTGGAACATACCCTAGTAATCAGATTCATGTGATATTCTCTGAGCTGAGATCTCCCATGGCAAGTGACCCTCTAGACTGGCTCAAACTTACTCTGTCATTTGCAGACAAATTTGTTGTTCTACAAATCCCACTAATACCATGTAATACAGATAGATAGGGCCTAATCCAAAATCCACCAATCGTTGGGACTCTTTTCATTGACTTCAATGGGCTTTGGCTCAGGCATCTAGAGAGGTACACACACAGAATAAAACTTCAGATAGATGTGTCAGAGAGATAAGAGGCAGAAATTCACATTTTGATTTGACATGAGGCTTCATAACTTTGAAAAGGTCATTATTGGTACACATTGGAGTCTCTCTTGTTTTAGGCCTTTGGAAGCGGAACAACTATTCCAGAATAAAGTCACTTTTATTTCAGAATCCAGTAACCATACAGGGAGTTATTCCAGAATAGTTACCGTGGAATAATTATTCCGTTATAGCTATGTTGGCCAATAGCCCTGTGTAGACAAGCCGTTGTATTTGGACTGTAGACTCTTTGGGGCAGGGACTGTCGCTTCTTAGGTGTTTGTTTAGCAACTAGCACTGTGGGTCCCTGCTCTATGTTTGAGGCTTCTAAGTGCTACCAGAATACAAATAATAACAATAATGTTTGTGACATGGTTAGGTCTGAGCTGTACAAGACACTAATGTGGAGAGAGTCTCTCCCAGAAAATCTCATGATCTAGAAGACAGACATGGGAGAAGTAAGGACACGCTGGGAAATCCAAAGAAGAGAACACTTTTTAAAATCACCACCATCACCTAGCCTTTATATTGCACTTTACATTTGTAGATCTAAAAGCACTTAACAAAAGAAGTGATCATCATTATCCCCATTTCAGAAATGAGAAAGCTGAGGCACAGGGAGTTGAAATGACTTAGAATAATAGAATAGAATCATAGAATATCAGGGTTGAAAGGGACCTCAGGAGGTATCTAGTCCAACCCCCTGCTCAAACCAGGACCAATTCCCAACTAAATCATCCCGGCCAGGGCTTTATCAAGCCTGACCTTAAAAACCTCTAAGGAAGGAGATTCCACCACCTCCCTAGGTAACCCATTCCAGTGCTTCACCACCCTCCTAGTGAAAAGGTTTTTCCTAATATCCAACTTAAACCTCCCCCACTGCAACTTGAGACCATTACTCCTTCTTCTGTTTTCTGGTACCACTGAGAACAGTCTAAATCCATCCTCTTTGGAACCCCCTTTCAGGTAGTTGAAAGCAGCTATAAAATCCCCCCTCCTTCTTCTCTTCTGCAGACTAAACAATCCCAGTTCCCTCAGCCTCTCCTCATAAGTCATGAGCTCCAGCCCCCTAATCATTTTTGTTGCCCTCCGCTGGACTCTTTCCAATTTTTCCACATCCTTCTTGTAGTGTGGGGTCCAAAACTGAACATAGCAGGGCTGCCCAGAGGATTCAGGGGGTCTGGGGCAAAGCAATTTTGGGGGCCCCTTCCATAAAAAAAAGTTGCAATACTATAGAATACTATATTCTCGTTGGGGACACTGTGGGGCCCGGGGCAAATTGCCCCACTTGCCCCACCCCCCTGTGGGCAGCCCTGGGACATAGTACTCCAGATGAGGCCTCACCAATGTCGAATAGAGGGGAATGATCACGTCTCTCGATCTACTGGCAATGTCCCTACTTATACAGCCCAAAATACCGTTAGCCTTCTTGGCAACAAGGGCACACTGTTGACTCATATCCAGCTTCTTGTCCACTGTAACCCCTAGGTCCTTTTCTGCAGAACTGCTGCCTAGCCACTCGGTCCCTAGTCTGTAGCAGTGCATGGGATTCTTCCGTTCTACGTGCAGGACTCTGCACTTGTCCTTGTTGAACCTCAGATTACCCAGCAATCCAATGGCAGAGCTGGGCATCGAACAGCAAGTCTCCTGAATCCCAGTTGAGTGCTCTAGCCACAATAATGAGATGGAGAAGAAAATTATGTTATTTACCCAAGGAATTAAGGTTTTTCAAATTCTAAAGAAACGGGAGGTCAGTGGAAGAAATAGAGACTTTAACGAGAACCAGGCCAAAATCTATTCTCAGTTATGATCATGCAGTCCCACTGGCATTGGGCTCAGGAGAGGTAATTTAATGCCAGAAAAGGTACATGAGACAATTCTGATATGATAGCATTTTAATGTTCACTTTGCACTGATGGAAATGATGCCACAAAGTTCAGGGTAATGGAGACTCAGATCCGACAGATTTTAAAAAAAGCATTTTTCAATCTGTTTACAGAAGAGGGTGAAGACAATCCAGAAAAGCTAGATTATTTGGCTAAAAACAATTAGCTCCCTGAGTTGATCTCCTCAACAGATTCTCATTCTCAGATTGTGCACTCAGAACAAAAACCTGATACAACTTACAAGTCAACGTTAGGTCACTGTACTACTGGAGAAAATTTTAAAACACTGATCCACACATAGACCCAATGGACAAGAAGAACCAGGATGGGTCTATGGAGAAGTCACATTCAGAGACCATAAATTACAGATATGTAACCTAGTTTCCCCATCATTCTGCCTTCCTTCCTACATTGCCAGTGTGAAATCCTAGGAGTTGTACCATTGATTTCAATGAGGCAAGACTAGAGACATTATTATGATGTCCAAAACAAGAGTTTTAGCACCACCAGCAGCTGTACAGTTTTTCATCCATAGATCTTAAAGCTCTTCACAAGGGTGGGTGGGTGTCATTAGCCTCATTTTGCAGATGGGGAGAATGAGATACAGAGAGAGGATGTGGCTTGCCCAGTGAGTCAGTGCAATGTTGGAAAAAAAACTTTAGGTCTACTGACTTCTAGCACCCTGCTCATGCCACTACAGCACTGCTGCCCTACCTCAGAATACTGCTAAGCGAGAACAGGTTAAAGCTGGAATTCATAGAAAATGTCTCTCTTTTCAGGGGAGACAATAAAGGCAAAGCCCACTCTCCACAGTAACTGCTGGTGACTTGGAGCCATTTCCTTACCTTGGTACTACTCTCTTCTTCGTCACAATCTAACCCTTGATGAGAGATCTCAGTAGGGCCATTCTCCTGGATCAGGCTGCTTCCCAAAGTCCTCATCCTCTTGCTCTCAGTTGTCAATCTTACTTTCAGGATATGAAACCCAGTGGATATGGACCCAACTTTCAGGTTGACAGGGTCTCCATCAAACAACAAGTTATCTGGGCTGCAGTCTTCCTTAAAGCCAGGGGGCTGGTAATCATCAGGAGTTACTGCACAGGGAAGAGTGTCCTCAATTGATAGACTAAATTCTAAGCCACTTTAATCTGCAATGATGGACAAATCCAGAACCTAGCCCAAGTAATTAGGCGGGTCTCTGAATAGATTTAATTGGGGTGTGAAGTGCAAAGGAAACATCCTCCCCAGGACATCAAAGCTTCTGCAGCCCAATGGCAGGAGAAGCCTCCACAAGTCTTTCTGCAGCCCCCTGTTGCCCAGATATACTTGGGTAACTCCACTATCTTCATATTTTCCCCTCACTTTACATCATCTAGCCAAGCAATGAGGTTGTAGAGGTGCAATTGGGTAGCATCTGCTCTACAGAATTTTTATTATTAGTGAAGATACACAAGAAAGAAAGAGACCAGTTTAATCTCAGATTGAAGTTTGTGGGGCTGGCCCGAGGAGGAAAAAAAATCTTTTTATGTGTAACCTTGCAATGGGTTGGTGGTCTAGTGGAAACCTCCTGCTTTGTATGCAAATGAAAATCCTGGCTAATCTCTTACAGAAGTAATAAAAATTCTGTCCTATGATCTATTATGCAGGATGTCAGACTAGATTATCGGAACGGTCCTTTCTGGCTTCAAAGTCTATTAACAGAGCACATTTGATCTGGAGTCACTGAGAGATAATAAACTTGGAACTCTGAGATGCCATTTATACACTCACTTTCTGGATAAATACCAACCTAGCCAAGTATGTTTGCTCCTCATACTGAGGTAAAGGGAAAGGATGTGTCCCTTTTCCATTGCCCAGCTGTATTTCTTAAGTTTGTGACTATTTCCTTAGAAAGCATGTGTCACATCTTTAAGCACTGAATGGGACTATTCTACTTTGCATGCTGTCTCATCACAGCAGCTTTCTGGGTCCAGATTTCATCTTTCTATTCTTTGTTCCCCTTTACCGTGGCATGTGTTGCTCATGGGAAGTAACAGGAGGGGAAATCAGCTTGTCAGGGCAGACCGTTCTCCACTTACCATCATTGTAGTAGAAGAGTTTCATGGTGAGGGTAATGTCATTGGGAAGGGGCCCGAGGTTCTGCATTAAGAGGTACAGCTTACGAATCAGCAGGATGCTGCCTTTCTTAATCTCTTCACTGCTCACCCCCTTTGCAAAGCTCATTTTGGTGCTGGAGCCAAAACAAAAGAGCAACTGAATCATTAATGTCCAAATCCCAATTAAAAATATTCAGCTCCCACTGGTTTGTCTTGCACTATAGTAACAGAGCTTCAGTGCTTTTATGTAGTCCTAGCATGAATAGGGAAGTGACACAGACTTTCAAAAGTGGGAGATGGCATGAAGGAACACAATAGTCCAGAGTTAAGAATTGTGTAATTGACAAGTGAACATATTGTAACTGGGGCAATAAACTTCATTATACAAGTGTCGTGATTCACTTGTTTGTACATGACTAAGTTTGGCACAAACAGCCACAATACAAGTGCCTTTCACCTACTTGACTAGCTTCTAAATAATTTTCCTCTAACGAATGGGGGGAATTGGGTGAGAATCACATGTACAGCAAACTCAAAGAGGTTATGTTCAAGTCCGTCCTGTTCTAATTGAAGTGTGTGGAATGCCCTAACTTCAGTCCTAACATGACATGCTAGTCCAGAGATAAAATTTTCAAGAGTGCCTAAGAGACACAGGACCCTAACTCCATTGACTCTCAACGAGACTTGGGCTCCTACGTGTAGTTTATTCACAGAACAGGACATTTTAATGCAGCCTGTAACCTGTTTAGAAAGTCTTTGCAAGCATACAGTCTTGCTACCAAAAGTTACCAAAAGTTGAGATGATTTAAGAAAAGGCTTTTTTCTGGAAAGATAAAAAGACGTAGCCCTAAGTATGTCTAGTGAGTAGAGTTTAGTGTCTGTAAGCGAATCTTGAAGCTTACAAAAAAATTATTGGTAAGGCAATAAATTGACTTATATGGAAGACCAAAACTACTTTTGGTAAAAAATTTGGATGATGCCTTAGGAGTAAATCTGTCCTTATGAAACAAAGTATACAGAGAATCAGCCATCATATCTTGAATTTTGGTTACCCTGCCAGCCAAGGTGATGACTACCAAACACAAAGTTTTAACAGAGAAGTGATAATGGGAGCTGCGCGAACGGCGAACCGCGGCCACTGCGAGCTGTGGGGAGTCGTGCCTGCGGATGGTCAACATAAACAAAATGTCTTATGGCCCACCAGCGGATTACGCTGATGGGCCACGTGCCAACGGTTGCCGACCCCTGTCTTAGTGATTGCAGCAGTCATTCACCATACTGCAGTGTCAGACATCCAGTGAGGCCTGCAGAGCTGTCTTGGCCACCAACTGGCCTTCTGTAGCCACTGCCTTCAGTTCATCTATGGTCTCCTGAGGAGGTTTTTCAGACAGATGTAAAACCTTTCCCCTGAAGAAAATTGTTTTAGCTAATAAGTCTTGATTATCAGCTATGCAAGTCTGCAAACTAACAGATGAGTAAACTTTTCTCCCCAGAAGATCCATCTGCTTGCGCTCCTTGTTCCTGGGTTTAAGTTTAGGGGGTCCAGGCAGCTTAGAGCTTTCCTAAGTTATCATTACAACCAAAGACCCAGGGCCTGTGTGTGTAACAAAGTAGTCAAACCCCTCAAAAAAGTACAAATGATCTGCCCTCTTAGATGGCAAACTCAAGAATGTCTTTCATTAATAGCCATGGTCCAACAATCCTGGGACACTAGGTGCAGCATGTCAAGAAGTTATGAGACTTCTCCTGGACATTCTCCAGGAGACTCTCTACAGTACCCACCATTCTTTTAAGGAGGTCCTCAAAGGCCCCGACACTGCGTATTGTGGACATATCAGACAGAGTCATGGTCTTGTTAGATGGCCAAGGAATAGGCTGGTCCTCATATTCCTCCATGAGGACATTCTCATTTGCAGGAGCTTCTGATAAGATGAATGAGACTCCCTAAAAGAATCACTAAGGGAAAAGGGCAATTTTACTCTGGATCTTGATGAATCTATTGAAATCCTGGGTGCGGGTGGGCTTCTGAAGGTCTCTCCCTCAGGCTAAAGGGAGGAGTCAATAAACCAAGGGTTCAAGTAAAGGCAGGGGATAACAAATGATTAAACAGGAATGGGAGATGAAGGTCACAGGGTCAAAAGCAGGAAGCCAGAGGGAGACGCTGAGCAGAGAACCCCAGACAGAGCCCACTGCGAACTCTGCGCATATGTGTGCAAAGAAGAAGAAAAACCCCACAGTCACAGAATACTTCCATGTCCAGCATCCTCCTCCTGGTATGGTGGATGGCCAGCTTGGCCAGCGCCAGGAAGAAGTTGACCAGGAGGTCTTGCGACTTCATGGGGCCATGGATAGGGTGTGCAGACATCAGAAGGTGCTGGGGAAAGTGCAGCCAGAACCTGAGGAGAAGGTTCTGGAAGAGCTGGAAAAGGGGCTGCAGACTGGTGTATTCGAGACAGATATGCACCAAGATTTCCATCTTGCCACAGAAGGGGCAAGTAGTCCGGAAGGGGGCTGTACCACACCAAATACACACCTGTGCACACGGTTCCGTGAAGGAGCCACCAACTAATATTCCCGGCGGGCCGTGGAACCAAGGTGGAATACAGACTGATCCACCAGGGCTCCTCACCCCCCACAGATGGTAGGAGGCCCTGCCACTTGGTGTCGGGGCAGGAGACAAGGGTGAGGAAATTAAAAGTATAGAGCACGAGCATGTACAACTGTGTCCTAGGCATGGTTCAAAAACACAGAGGGGGCGGCCGGAGGGGCTAGCAGGTGCAGGCACTTGATGACAAGGCCCGGAGGGCCCGGGGCAGGTAGGGAGCATCCCTAGGTTGGATCTTGAAACAGATGAATAAGCAGTCAATGGAAGAGGCTGAGGTCTCCACAGAGACCAAGAGGGCTAGGTTTGCAAACCACATGGGAAGGGCATATGGTACCACAAATGTGGAAACCAGGGAACGAGACCTTTCTGAAGCACTCCTTCCAAGGCCATTCACATGTTGCTAGGGGAGTTGGAGATCTCCTAGAAGGGCTCCTGATGCCATGCAAAGATGAGGATGAAAATGTATAGAATTCCTTTCACAGAGGAGCTGATTCCTGAGGTGTAGAAACAGGAAGAGCCTCACATCTGACAGCATGAGAGGTAGTCACCAACACCACAGAAGTTGGACATGGAAAAAATTTCATCTTCGGAACGTTCGGCTGTGGTACCAAAAGAGTCCTGGGTACTGGAGATAAAGGAGAGAAATCTAGCAATGGGGACTCCTGTTCCAAAGTGATAGTAGGTGATGTCAAAGCAACCTTAGTGGATGAAGAAGGCAGCGCCCATGACTCCAAGATATATGGTACTGATGCCCACAGTACCGAGATAATATTGTCAGTCACCGAAGGTATAGGATATAGTATCGTAGCTAAGGAACATGATTCTCCCAGTCTTTGAAGACTCACAATAACAATGTGGTTTCAAAGGAGCCATTTTAGACAAGTCCTCTTCTTTGTTAGTACTAGGGATGGCAATCGGTGCTGAGCCCTGTCTGGAGATCTTTGTTCTTTCCTGCCTCTTGCAGCAGGAACTACTGATTGACCTGAGGACAACTGACAAGAAGACTCAGAGAGCTTGACAGCAGCATGAAGTCTTCTGAGGACAAAAGATCTATCTCCCAGAGAGATGCCTCTTATAGCTGAAGCACTCATTGAAACTGGTTTCAAAGCCAGAAGAGACTGTTCCCAAGGGGTACCTCAGACACACTCCACATAGATCTTTCCGTTAAAAATAGTTTTAAACAGGCATCATGACCCCTCTGTATGTGCTTAGAAAAAGAGTTATAAATGGCACACTAGCTAGGGATATGAGACTCCCCTAAACACTTTCTAGATGCATCATTGGCAAGCACAACAGTCTTGCAGGCAGGGCAGATTTTAAAGCTCAGGAGACCTGTTCACCATGAGAACTATTCCTTGGTACTAAGGCAAGACTCATAGAAAGCAAAATTGCTTTAATTTGTGTTTGCTTGTTTTAGCAGCAAACTTAACTAAAACTTACCAAGAAAATACATTAACTCCAAGCTAACTAACTATACCTCTAAAGTACTAAAAGGCTAAGAGGAAGCAGGCAGACACTATGGGCTGTGACTTGCTACCATGGGCAGTGAGAAAGAACTGAGTAGCTGTTGGGGCTGCCCCTCCTTTTTCACCCTGATGTAGGGGGCATATGAGGCACATGTACAGCCCCAACAGGCACGGCCAGCTAAAAGATTCCAGGCTCACGCACACAGGGCACATACACCTACAGTGAGAGCCGAACAAATGTTTGAAGAAGAACAATCCTTATGGTGTCGATATTATGCTGCACCCAAGGGTGGTCATTGGCAGCCAGAGATTGAACGTGGGACCTCTGAATTTCAAAGCATGAGACTATTGCCTGAAGTACAACATCCTGCTGTGTTAGCCCAGGCTGTAGCAGGCTCATCGAATTCTATGTATGGCCCAGCCACCACCAGAGGGGGGCAGAGCGCTACACAGAGTGGGGATGGGATACATCAATCTTGTCCTTAATTCAGCTCTGCTATATCAAGGTGTTACAGCACATGTACTGTGATATGTAAGCTCATCAGTGCAGGAGTTCAGATCCTGCAGGATGCTGAGTGCCCTTAATTTCCACTGAGTTCAATGGCAGATGAAGCCCTTCAGCACCTCATGGTATTGGAGGGGTGCATGATACAATCACAAAGGAACAGTTTTTGCTTTAAAAATGTTTTGATGAAGCAAATTTCTCACTGTGTATTTTTCAGAAATAAAACAAAGCCATTACCTGATGATATCCATCTGGGGACCGTCCTTTGTATACTTGAATTTGAACTGATACAGCTCAGTCACCCTCTAGACATTCACAAAGGGAGCAGAAAAAAAACAAGTCTTTCAGCAACATGTTCCCAAAGAAAGCTCAACAGATTGTGCAGGAAACTCTCTGGTGTCCATGCTTCCTCATTCCTATGCCTGTCTAGCAGGATCAAATTACTGACTAGGCTCCATTTTGATCTCAAAAATCATCTGCAGATTTTTGTCAAACTTCTTAAAAGAATCAAATGCAAATTCACTTCTGGGCTGAGAAGAAACATGAGAAACTCCAACTCAAATGGAAGCTGGGGGAGAAAAATCAGGAGCCACTTAAAACAGGAGGCCATAATGTTAACTAGAGCTTACACTAGTGATGTTATGGTTAGGGCTGGTCGAAAATTTTGCATCCAAATGGTTTTTCGATGGAAAATTGGTTTTTTGACTAAATAATTTTTTTTTTTGCAAAGTGTCTTCTTTCTGCAGATTTTTTTTTTGTAAAAAAAAAAAAAAAAATTAGCCTGAAAACAGAAAAATATCAATTCTGAAATGGTGCCGCAGGGTTTCATGGAAGTTGTAGTTCAGGTGCCTCTTGCTCCCGTTTTCTTCTTGGACCAGGCTCCCCAGCCAGACTACATCTGCATGATGCACCTTGGCCATGCAACTGTCATTGTCAAGAGGGACCTGTGATGCACCCTGGACACACCCTTCCCTTGCCAAGAGGGGACCTATGGTGCATCATGGGAGATGCAGTCCTACCAGGGAACTTATAGAGGTGAATGGGAGCGTGAGGTGTCAGAACTACAACTCCTATGGGACAGCGGCAGCATATCAGAATGAAAATATTTCAGTTTTCGACATTTTGCTGAAAACTCAAAATTTTCTGAGGAAAATAAGAAACCGTAAACAGCTCTGACTATAACACATTTAAAGAGCATTTCAGTAAGGTTTTGGAGGGGAATAATAATCCCGGCCTTGGTAGTAAATTCTTGCTCTTCTTCCATGAGCAGCATTGGGAGGCTGTGGAACACTAGTGGATGAGCAGAGGTTCTGTCTTTATAGGACAGATGAAGACATAATGGCTCACGGGGCAATATAGAGCAGGGTGATATTCGCCACTGTACAAAAGGACCACCAAGTGCTCTATGCACCACCTACATCCCAGGGCTGAAGTGGTGAGTAGGCCTTGCAGTGGACCTCTCTGATCAGACTGAAAGTCACCCTTTAACAGTGCTGCTGACAGTTGGTGCATAAAGGAACAGTGTGCATTATCCCCAGCTCCTGCTTCTGGTCTTCAGCAGAGGGGAGCAAGGTCCTACCTATGCCCCTGAGCTACCCAACAAGCATCACTAGGTGCATCAGACAGGCCAACAGCCTAGTGTTCAACAGGGGCACTTGATCACCACTCTGCCTGGCATCTGAGTTGGTCTGCTGGGCTGAAGGAATAAGAGAAAGAGGTAGCTTATGTCTCCTCGCTCAACCATGCATACCTGTCAAATCAAGGCAGAATTTAATCCTATGAGCCCATTCTGAATATAGTACAACTCACCCCTACAATTTATTTCCCCCCTAAGTAGAGCTCGACTCCTTCTTACCTGTGGCTCCTTGGGATTGGTGTAAATCTGTTTTAAGAAAGTATAGTGAATGCATCTTTCTCTCTGATAAAATGTAGCAGTGAGAAGTAATCAAACAACTGAATCTCTATCATGCCCTAAGAACACAGGGTATGTCTAGACTGCAATCATGAGTTGTGATTAGGGTGACCACCCGTCCCTTCGCTTAATTGATGTCTCTTGACCATTTTAAACACTAAATTGATGCTTATGATAATTGCATTGTATACTGGAGGGCAGCAGAAATGTACACTTGATATGCTAAGGTAAATCGTTTCCCTAAAATGTCCCTTAAAATAAAGCACTGTCCCTTATTTTTCATGTGGCTTTCCCTTATTTCCATCCAACAAAGGTGGTCACCCTAGTTGTGACTGCAGTTTGAGCTAGCCAGCTTTAATCTTGCTAGTTTGGGTATGGGAACAGTGAAGCTGCTGATTTGGGGCTGGCTTGTATAGCCCATGCCAATGCTTGCAATGATGCAGCTTTTCTGCTCCAGGAGCAAGCTCTCCATAAAAGATCAAACCATAGGACCATCTATATATAACAGCCTTCCTCTGGCAGCAGACAATACCTGTTGCTGCAGAGTAAGGTGGAAAAAACATCCATTATATGAAATTTTGAAGGGCTCAGGGGAGATCCCATCCAGACCCTCACCAGCGATCAATGAATGCCCTCATGCATGAGGATTAGTTACCCAGATCTTCACTATGGTGTCTAGAATACCTACAAGTGCTTTACAAAGGTATGCGTCAGAGGCTGGCCGTGCACATTCTCTGCAACACCAAGGGTCCCAATGGCAACTTGCCAGAAATCTGAGAGCTAAAGTGTTTGTCCCATCAGTGGCAACAAGAAGGCAACTGAAGAGGGTGCTCATAGAGAGGGGAAGGGAAGGAGGCAGTTGCCCATTTCTGTTTGGGGTATAGGCAGAAGGAAGCAGCGATGTGAAGCACATGGCAGTACTTGTAGTGAGTATCCTAGACCTGGGCTCTGACTACACTACAGACTTGTGCTGGCACAGCTACAATCAGCCAGGGCTGTAAAGAAGCCTCTACAGTAGATGCAGATATACCAGCAAAGCTGTGCTTTTACTGGTATAGCTCGCTTTGCTTGTGGGGGGTGGTTTTACTCTAGTTAGAGCCACACTAGAAGCACTTTGCCAGTATTATATACTGGTATTCCTAGACCAGTAAACCATTCCTAGTGTGGACATGGCCTTAGTAATTTAAGGATGAATATTGTCCACAACTGATGGAGGCAAAATCTGCATTCAGCAAATGTTCCCATGCAACCTAAGAAATCAGCATTTATCTTGTGAAGAGAGAGGTTATTGCTCTAAACTGAGGCTAACCCCATTGCCATGAGCTCTTTAACACTCCCTAAGTACAGACAGAGATGGGCAGAAGGAACCTTGGTTTAACACTGTGGGGGAAGGAAAACACCTTGCTTTCATTTAACGGATGACTTACTGCCAGGACAGCCATATGTAACTGGAAGAGAAAATAAGAGCCTAGTCAAAATCTAAGTGCCTAGAGTAATTAAGGAATAAATACATTCAACGGTTTGTGAGTCAGGGCTTTTCTGACAGTGCTAATTCAGATCCACTTGGGTGCAACATCAGTGACACCCTGTGGCCAGTTTTATTAACTACATCGGGGTCGGCAGCCTTCAACACGCAGCCCATCAGGGTAATCCCCTGGCGGGCCGCGAGACATTTTCTTTATGTTGACCGTCTGTGGGCACAGCCCCCTGCAGCTCCCAGTGGCCGCGGTTTGCCATTTCCAGCCAATGGGAGTTGCAGGAAGGGAGGAGGGATAGCTCAGTGGTTTTAGCATTGGCCTGCTAAACCCAGGGTTGTGAGTTCAATCCTTGAGGGTGCCATTTAGGGATCTGGGGCAAAAATCTGTCTGGGGATTGGTCCTACTTTGAGCAGGGGGTTGGACTAGATAACATTTTGAGGTCCCTTCCAACCCTGATATTCCATTCTATGAAGTGGTGGCCCGCAGCTCCCATTGGCCAGGAATAAACAAAACATCTCATGGCCTGCCAGTGGATTACCATGATGGGCCGCATGCCAAAAGTTGCCAACCCTGATCAACAATCATTTTTCTAGGGATCTATAAATAAGGCCCTACCAAATTAATGGCCATGAAAAATGCATCACAGACCATGAAATCTGGTCTTTTGTGTGCTTTTACCCTATACTAGATCGATTTCATGGGGGAGACCAGCATTTCTCAAATTGGGGGTACTGACCCAAAAGGGGGGGGTCACAAGGTTATTTTTTTGTGTGTGTGTGGGGGGGGGAACATGGTATTGCCATCCTTACTTCTATGCTGCCTTCATAGCTGGGAGGCCAGAGAGTGGTTGCCTCTGACTGAGGGCCCAGCTCTGCAGGCAGCAGCGCCCATGCCATCCTTACTTCTGTGCTGCTGCTGGCAGTAGCTCTGCCTTCAGAGCTGGACTCCCGGCCAGCAGCCACTGCTCTCCAATTGCCCAGCTCTGAAGGCAGCACTGCCGTTTGCAGCATTAAGCTTAGCCGTACAGCACCTCCCCCCCCCCCCACCACCCTGGCCCCCCCCCCCCCCCCCCCACAATAACCTTGCGCCCCCCCGCCCCGCACACACAACTCCTTTTTGGGTCAGGACCCCTACAATTACAACACCCAGCAATTTCAGATTTAAATAGCTGAAATCATGAAATTTACTATTTTAAAAATCCTATGACTGTGAAATTGACCAATATGGACCGTGAATTTGGTAGGGCCCTAGCTATAAAATATGTGTATATCCAGTCTTGCCTCACAGTGCTCTCGCTTAACACATTACTTCTATTTAAAGCTCCTTGATACTGGCACCCTTCTATATTCAAGTCCAATATAAGATCCTTTTTTTATTATGAATCTCACTATTTTTATCCCACCTACAATTAGCTACGAGGTTTCAGTCTTTGATCTCTGATATGGCCTGCACTATAGCAAGAAACTGTACTTGAGAGTAGCTTTGTAAACCACTTGAAAGCTTTGGCTAGAGAAAACATTAATTCACTTGCCTACCGAAACAAAGGAACTGCCTCAATAGATCAAACCAGTGATCCACCTGACCCAGTACCCTCTCCCTGACACTGACTAGCACCAGATGCTTCAAAGGAATGTGCAAAAAATCTGAGAATGGATAATTATGGAATAACTGCTCACAGGAGTTTTTTCCTAATCCCTGTCAGTTAGAAGTTGATTTATGCTCTGAAGTATGAGGATTTGAATCTCTTATAAATGGTGGAGACCATTACCTATTTAAAGCTGACTGTTTGAATTGTCGGTAAGCAAATATTTGAGTTCAGAATATTTCACATCATTTCATCTATAACAACAGTAGAATTGACATAGACAAGCGTCAGTCTGATCAGCAGTGCAGATATTGACAAGAATCCATCTGATTTAGGCAAGAGTCATTCTGCTATAGATGAGAGTTAGTCTGATGAACAATGCTGATACACAGAGAGCAATCAGCCCTTTGTATTTACAGGTCAGATTTTTCCTCAGATTGAGTAAGTGAGGGCTGGGATTACTTAAAAATGTGCATTTATTCTGAAACCGGGTACTCAAACCTTGTATTTGACAGAATACAAGAAGAAAAGAAAATCTAAACTCAGGGCAGGTCTACACTTAAAACGTTGCATCGACACAGCTGCACGCCGCTGTAGCGTTCAAGTGAAGACGCTCTTAGGTCTTCCGTTGGCAGAGTTAATCCACCTCCCTGAGAGACAGTAACTGTATCGACAGGAGAAGTTTTTCTGTCAACATAGCACTGTCTACACGGGGTGGCGGGTGGTTGGTTATTATAACTATGTCGCTCAGGAGTGTGGATTTTTCACACCCCTGAGCGATGTAGTTATACCGATATAAGTCTGTAGTGTAGACCTGGCCTCTGTATGGAAAACAGAGATGACAGTAAAATGAAGAAAACAGAAAACAGGAAAGAAAGGCAAGGAGATGGGAAAAGAAGGGGTGAAGGAAAGAGGGAGCAGAGAAGAATATGGCAAAAGAACAAAGGCAGGGAGAGAGATTTGCTTTGACTGACAGAATCTGCATCCATCCATTAAAGGATGTGAATGTAGAACAGAGAATGCAGGGGAGAACCTTGCAGACTGCAAATTAATGTGGAAACTATTCACAACAAGCCGGTCTAGACACTAATAATGGTTACTACGCTACACTACCTAAAGGAGTAAGAGTCAATATCACAAACACACAGAGCAGCTTTCCTTTCTTCCCTAAGGCACAGATCTCTATTGTGTACTTGTTCGATGCAGTTTCCACTGGGATCACTGACGAATATATAGCAGAGATGGAATGCACATGGAAAATTGGAGCAGAGTTTTGCCCACTGTTTGTGAAGAACGATTATATTACCAAAATATGAAAGAAAAACTTACATAGTTCTTTTCCAAAGCATCAAAACAGCCCTGAATCCTGCCAGGAAATAAATGTTAGTAACTAGTCATGACAGTCTAGGAGCAGGAAATCCTCACTGATTAGATGGAGTTTAGAGTGCACATTTACAAGCATTAAGCAGTACAGAGCTGACAACATTTTTAGCTTTTAAAGCCCTCTGCAGGTCACTCAACAATTAAGGATCTCTTCTCCCCTCCATATGTGTGCACAGTTTATACACTAAGGCTCTGGTCCTGTGAACACTTATTACCAGGCATCCTGGGACTACTCAAAACAGTAACACTAGACTGGGTGGTAAGGCCAGATCTTTGGACCCATTCTGTCCCTTTCGTGCTGATGGATCCAGCCACCTGGGTGTTCCTTTGGCATAGCTGCGAGGAAGGCGGCCTGGTTGGAGTGCTGCTGCAATCATAGAATCATAGAATATCAGGGTTGGAAGAGACCTCAGAAGGTCATCTAGTCCAACCCCCTGTTCAAAGCAGGACCAATCCCCAACTAAATCATCCTAGCCAGGGCTTTGTCAAGCCTGACCTTAAAAATCTCTAAGGAAGGAAATTCCACCACCTCCCTAGGTAACCCATTCCAGTGCTTCACCACCCTCCTAGTGAAAAAGTTTTTCCTAATATGCAACCTAAACCTCCCCCACTGCAACTTGAGACCATTGCTCCTTGTTTTGTCATCTGGAACCACTGAGAACAGTCTAGATTCATCCTCTTTGGAACCCCCTTTCAGGAAGGCAGTTATCAAATCCCCCCTCATTCTTCTCTTCTGAAGACTAAACAATCCCAGTTCCCTCAGCCTCCCCTCATAAGTCATGTGCTCCAGCCAGGGCCGTCCCTAGCTATTCTGGGGCCCTACGCAGCCCCCCTGCGGGGGCGGGCCTCTGTCGGAGGGGAGCAGGGGGGCTGTCCCCAGGCCTCCGCGGGGGGAGCGGGAGGGCTGTCCCCAAGCCGCCGTGGGGGCGGGGCTGGCTTCAGGGGCAGAGGGGAACCACCCCCCAGCACTCACCGGCGGCACGGCTGGGACCGGGTCTGCACTTCCCACTGCCGGTGGGTGCAGGCCCGGCCATGCTGCGGAGCTCAGGAGAGTGGGGGCAGGGCTAGGGCGGAGCAGGGGTGGGAAGAGGCAGGGCTGGGCAGGGAAGGGGCAGGGCGGGGGGTGGGGGCGGAGCAGGGCAGGGGCCCTGGGGAAAAGCCTGAGCAGGGGCTGGAGCAGCACGCTGCTGTGCAGGGCACCAGGAAATTTGGTGCCCCAAATTTCCTGGTGCCCTACGCAGCTGCATACTTTGCGTATGACTAAGGACGGCCCCGGCTCCAGCCCTCTAATCATTTTGTTGCCCTCTGCTGGACTCTTGCCAATTTTTCCACACCCTTCTTGTAGTGTGGGGCCCAAAACTGGACACAGTACTCCAGATGAGGCCTCACCAATGCCGAATAGAGGGGAATGATCACATCCCTCGATCTGCTGGCAATGCCCCTACTTATACAGCCCAAAATGCTGTTAGCCTTCTTGGCAACAAGGGCACACTGTTGACTCATAGGGCACACTGTTGACTTTTTATGATCATAATTTTAGGCTGCTCTAAACTATCCTGAGACAGTGCAGAACTGGCCCCAGGACTGGAGAACTGTATATGGCTCCTCTGCAGCCTCCTCATCTGTGCCTAGTGCTTACAGGACACAGCAGAGAACTGAGCCATGAATATTTGCAGGATTGGGCCCTTGCAGTAGTTAAGCAACACAGAAGTGCTACACTCACTATAACAACTCCCTCTGCTGATAGTAAGGAATAATGCCATTTTTCTGAAACCTGAAGAAGAGCTCTGTATAAGCTTGAAAGCTTGTCTCTCTCACCAACAGAAGGTGGTCCAATATTTCCTCACCCACCTTTCTCTCTATGTTTCTGAAATGCATTTATTAACTATAACTCCAGAAAGCTAAGGGCCTAGTTATGCCCCCAGAAACAGTCACAACTTCCAGTGAAGAGAAAACAGCACATACTAGTTAAAAATCAATCAAGCATAAACATCACTTTAAAAACTAGAAATAGCAAATATGTAACCTATGGAAACAAGTAACCTCACAACTTTGTTTAGAGTGAGCCTCAATCCTCCCTTACCTGCTTTGTTTGTTCACTTGAGGGCCTGATCCCGCTCTCATTGGAGTCAATGAGATCACATTTACTTTGGAAGCTCGTTGGAGAGGGACCATGTCTTTGTTATATAAAGTGCCAAGCACACACAGCTTTTATAATAAATCAATGGGAATTGCTTTGGCAAATCCAATAGCATTGGCCCTGAAGGATTTCAAATTTAGGAAGTAAAGGCGTGTAGTACAATGCCATATTGCTGTTCAGCATAATCTTATCATAGGACTTGTCTACACGAACAGTTAGACAGCGGAAATCTGAGATGTAAATCTCACACACTAGCTTTCTGCAGTTTAAGTGCCTGAGTGCACTCTGCTGACATGGGTTAACAGCTCTTTAATGCATCTTGAGCTAGTCCCATTTCAAAGAAGACAAGATCAAAGCGCTCCAGCAAACCGTCCGTGTGTACCAGCAGGGTGCACATGGACAGTTGGAGTGCAGCAGACTAGTGCAGGATAGATTCATACCCCAGCTTGTTGTGGTCTAATTGTCCATGTAGGCAAGCCCTAAGTTTCACTGTTATTCACTTACCATTTGACTATCTGCAGTGACCCCAGGCAGCTTTTATCTTCCCGAAGGATTTTTAGACAGAGGTCTGCAAAACAAGAGTTAGCATATAGTTACAAAGCTTATTTGCAGCCACTGGGCAAACACTGAAATCTAGTCAGTCAGCAACATATGAAGTATTTTATCTGGAAACACTTCTTGAGCTGGAAGATTGGTTTTAACAGCATCCCAGGTGGGCTGACACAGGCTCACACTGTAGTTTAAAATGCCAAAGACCTTTGCTGAGATACACTGAACTCTTCCAGGACAAAGTACTGGAGTTACAGATTTATTGAGTGTGGCTTCATTTAGAAATGCCAACAACTTCCTTTCCCCTCAATCCCCATTCTCATTTTATTCTGGCATTTCCCAACAGCACCTTTTAGTTCTGCACTCTAGTGTTCACTAACACACAAATAAGCTAAACAACTGTGCTCAAAATGAGCTAATGCTGTGACGTTTCCCCACCGGACTCCTTTGGCCCTTTTGTCCTCCGAGTTTAGGAGTTAGGATCCACAAGCAGAAAACTCCTAAAGTTGACGCCAATGCTGATATGCCAACCACAGAGGTTAATTAATGCCTTGGGGCCCAATCCTGCAGCTCTCACAGGATCTTAATATAAAGATGCGGATTAATCAAAGTTTCATCAGCTGGCGTGACCTTGCCACAAGTCTCACAATACCTTGTGTTTTTCTTAAAGCCTCATTTCTGAAGCCATCTGATTATGTGAAGTATCAGGGGGTAGCCTTGTTAGTCTGAATCCACAAAAACAACAAGGAGTCCGGTGGCACCTTAAAGACTAACAGATTTATTTGGGCATAAGCTTTTGTGGGTAAAAAACCCACTTTTTCAGATGCATGGAGTGAAAATTACAGATGCAGGCATTATATACTGACACATGGAGAGCAGGGAGTTATCTCACAAGCGGAGAACCAGTGTTGACAGGGCCAATTCAATCAGGGTGGATGTAGTCCACTCCCGATAACTGATGAGGAGGTATCAATTCCAGGAGAGGTAAAATTGCTTTTGTAGTGAGCCAGCCACTCCCAGTCCCTATTCAGACCCAAATTAATGGTGTTAAATTTGCAAATCAATTTTAGTTCTGCAGTTTCTCTTTGAAGTCTGTTTCTGAAGTTTTTTTGTTCAATGATAGTAACTTTTAAATCTGTTATAGAATGTCCAGGAAGACTGAATGTCCTCCTACTGGCTTTTGTATGTTACCAGTTCTGATGTCCGATTTGTGTCCATTTATTTGTTCACGTAGAGACTGTCCGGTTTGGCCAATGTACATGGCAGAGGGGCACTGCTGGCACATGATGGCATATATCACATGAGTGGATGTGCAGGTGAATGAGTCCCTGATGGTGTGGCTGATGTGGTTGGGTCCTCTGATGGTGTCGCTAGAAACTAGAAACTGCAGAACTAAAATTCATTTACAGATTTAACACCATTAATCTGGGCTTGAATAGGGACTGGGAGTGGCTGGCTCACTACAAAAGCAACTTTACCTCTCCTGGAATTGACACCTCCTCATCAATTATCGGGAGTGGACTACATCCACCCTGATTGAATTGGCCCTGTCAACACTGGTTCTCCACTTGTGAGGTAACTCCCTTTTCCTAATGTGTCAATATAATAATGCCTGCATCTGTAATTTTCACTCCACGCATCTGAAGAAGTGGTTTTTTTACCCACAAAAGCTTATGCCCAAATAAATCTGTTAATCTTTAAGGTGCCACCGGACTCCTTGTTGTTTTTGTGATCATGTGAGAATCTCAGCTTTCATTTACAAAATTTCCAGATTGTGGAGAAAAGCTTGAAAATCTGACCCCTAATGGCTCAAAAAACAGAAGGCAACTATAAAAAACCCCTGACATTTATTATAAAAATCCAATGATTTTTAAGCCAGTCTCGTGATTTTGGAGGAGCCTGATACATAGTTTTGGAAAGCTTGGGATTGGCAATACTGATGAAATTGCTGAGTAATGAATGCAACTGGAAAAAAAAAAAAACATTGCGAGAAACAGCTGATGGTTGCCACTAGCTTTAAGTTGTCTTTCTGCCATAAGAGCTTTTTCTGTATCAGGGCTGCCGGATAAGGCCCATAGGCTCACATCCTGAAAGATATTTAGGTGCCTAATTCCCATTGATTTCAATAGAAATCTGGCACCTACATACCTCTGAGGATTTGAGCCATGGTCAGCAGTCTTCCTACAAAAGACTGAACTTGTCAAATATGTGAACAGCACTGGACTAATCTGTACAGGGCAAAGATAATGCATAGAAACATGCATGTAGCATGCATTGAAAACATTACCATCTAAATAGCGAGTTCCATATGAGCTCTCTGGGAAGAGCCCTCTTAGGTACGTTATACAGGAGACAGAGATGGCCAAAAGCCTTTTCACCAGCACCATGGACTCCTGGTCAATGGCAATTTTGTGTAGAAACAACACTGATTCCTGAAAAAAAGACAAAAACAAAAATATTATTGGTTTTAGACCAATACGAAGGCCCAGAGCTAGAGGGGAGAATTAGCAGGTTTAGAGGGAGTCTTAATTAGGGTAATTTTGGTCTCCATAGTGTGTATGCCACTCACTTACACATTGGTAAACTAAGTATAAGTAGCTCAAGGAGCATCTAACACACTTGGCCCAAAGTTTATTGCTACACAAAAGCTTTTGGTGACAGTATTAATATATTGTCACACAGGCAGAGAACTATTGCCACAGTTCCACAGGACTGGTAGATGCGGTGTTACTGAATTCCAGTGACAAAACAGGGCTCTGAGGCCTACACACTGGAAAAGAAGCACTCTTCCAGGGGGGTTCTTCTCAACTCTTCAGCTATTTTGAGTCCAGAAGGCAGACGCAGCCTGCAGACAGGCTTCCAATGAAGCCAGAGGTTATATGCAGATCTGGTTTCTAAAAGAATGTGGGATTCTGCTTAGTAAGAGCTAAGCACTCATATACTTTTCCATGCCTAGGACTCTGTTTATTATGAATAAGGCTAAGATTTTGAAATGGGCAACAAACAAAAATTCATGTGGTCCTGACTTTTACTAAAAATAACCATACACGCCATGGCAGAGGCGCACAGCTCCAGCTGCAGCCCCCACTGCGGGGCAGGGGCACACGGCACCAGCAGCAGCCCCTGCCGCAAGCCATGAGGCAGAGGCACATGGCCCAGTGGTGGCTCCCGCCACAAGCTGCGGGGCAGGGGCGCACAGCCCCGGCGGCAGCTCCCACCGCGGGGCTATGTGGGGAGCATAGCCTGGCTCCAGCCACAGCTTCAGCTGCTGACAGCTGAAGAAGTCACGGAGGTCCAGTAAAGTCACGGAATCCGTGACTGCCGTGACCTCCGTGACTAAATCGTAGCCTTAATTATGAATACTAAACATCAAGTAGTGGTGATGATCTAGTGGTCCCTTCTGGTCTCCATGACACCTGGTATTAACATGCAAAATCTTTGTGAAAAGGAGTCCCACTACCAGTTCATTGTCTTTTTCTCCTCTAGGGAGGCTCTGCATGCCCAAGGAGTTATACGTAGCCAAGCACCAGTATCCAGCACCAGCATCCAGCACCGATTCGCCTACAAATCCTCAGGCTGCGTAGCCATCCTCTTCTTGGCTACCCTGGCCTGGAGACAGCTGCTTTCAAAACCCAACAAAGACACAGTATAATCAGCACTGAGCACACCGCCTGCCCTGGGAGCAAGGGATGGGAAGGGTAATCAAAGCCAGGTTTCCAGCTCTGCAGGGCTGAGTACTACTAGGCCAGCATGTTGATCAGTAACATTAAATCCTAAATCCTGTACCTTGGAGGTTTTATGCTTCTGTCCAGTATGTGAGAGCTGAGCCGTGGCCATAGCGCCTCAAAGTGCTGCCTTCCACATGCAATTAGAACCTGCAGAGAAATAAACATTAACCACTTGGCAAATACAGGATTCCTCGTATTTCTCATCTTCCTGAGCATAAGAACCAGACTGCATAAGAACTCTCTCTAGGTTTGAAAGCCGAGCTCTTACCAAGACAGCTAAATGGTGTCAGACTGACGTCATTCTGTGCCACCGTTTGGAAGTTCACATGGCAGGAAGAACCCCTCAGTATCTATAAACAAACTGTCAATAGTACTGGAAATTCAGTGCCAGAGCCACAGCTGGAGGGAATTGTTGTGGCTCCACAGACTTCAATGAAGCTCGGCCAATTTACATCAACTGAGGATCTGGCTCTCTATCTCTTTGACAGATCTCTTTGATCCTCATGCTGGTGCACAGAACAGTGCTAATGCTCAGAAATGCTGAGCCGACTCCCAGACAGCTGTTTTAACAATCCAAATAGCATTGTGCTTTTAAAAGAGCACTGTCAAGCTGAAAGCAAAGTATTAATCTTGACCCATTTTAAGTCTCTATCTGAAACATCCCAAACATTTTTAAAATAATAGTAATCCCCATTTATCTTCCATAGAAATAAAGGGATTTAATCCCCTTTTAAGTGAAAATTTTATCTGAGCCTTCCTACTGAGCCACTATAGCTGTCTTCATAATATAGCATTTTTCACTTTCAAAATTCTTGACAAACATTAACAAACTAAGCCTCATTTCATTCCCCAAAGGTAGAGCAGCATCATAGAATCACAGAACTGGAAAGGACCTCGAGAGGTCATCTAGTCCAGTCCCCTGCACTCAAGGCAGGACTAAGTATTATCTAGAACATCCCTGACAGGTGTTTCTCCAACCTGCTCTTAAAAATCCCCAATGATGAAGATTCCACCAACCTCGCTAGGTAATTTATTCCAGTGCTTAACCACTCTAACAGTTAGGAAGTTTTTCCTAATGTCCAACCTAAATCGCACTTGCTGCAATTTAAGCCCATTGCTTCTTGTCCTAGCTGCAGAGGTTAAGAAGAACAATTTTTCTCCCTCCTCCTTGTAACAACCTTTTATGTACTTGAAAACTGTTATCATGTCCCTTCTCAGTCTTCTCTTCTCCAGACTAAACAAATCCAATTTTTTCAATCTTCCCTCATAGGCCATGTTTGCTAGACCTTTTATCATTTTTGTTGCTCTTCCCTGGACCTTCTCCAATTTGTCCACATCTTTTGTTGAAATGTGGCGCCCAGAACTGGACACAATACTCCATCTGAGGCCTAATCAGCATGGAGTACAGCGGAAGAATTACTTCTCATGTCTTGCTTACAATACTCCTGCTAATAAATCCCAGAATGATGTTTGCTTTTTTTGCAACAACTTTACACTGTTGACTCATATTTAGCTTGTGATCCACTATGACTCCCAGATACCTTTCCGCAGTACTCCTTCCTAGGCAGTCATTTCCCATTTTGTATGTGTGCAACTGATTGTTCCTTCCTAAGTGGAGTACTTTGCATTTGTCCTTATTGAATTTCATCCTATTTACTTCAGACCATTTCTCTAGTTTGTCCAGATCATTTTGAATTTTAATCCTATCCTCCAAAGCACCTGCAACCCCTCTCAACTTGGTATCGTCCGCAAACTTTATTAAGTGTACTCTCTATGCCACTATCTAAATCATTGATGAAGATATTGAACAGAACCAGACCCAGAACCAATCCCTGTGGGACCCTACTCGTTATGCCCTTCCAGCATGACTGTGAACCACTGATAACTACTCTCTGGGAATGATTTTCCAACCAGTTATGAACCCACCTTATAGTAGCTCCATCTAGATTGAATTTCCCTAGTTTGTTTATGAGAAGGTGATGCAAGACAGTATCAAAAGCCTTACTAAAGTCAAGATATACCACATCTACCGCTTTCCCCCATCCACGAGGCTTGTTATCCTGTCAAAGAAAGCTATCAGGTTGGTTTGACATGATTTGTTCTTGACAAATCCATGCTGACTGTTCTTTATCACTTTATTATCTGCTAGGTGTTTGCAAACTGATTGCTTAATTATTTGCTCCATTATTTTTCCGGGTACAGAAGCTAAGCTGACTGGTCTGTAATTCCCTGAGTTGTCCTTATTTCCATTTTATAGATGGGCACTATATTTGCCCTTTTCTAGTCTTCTGGAATGTCTCCCGTCTTCCATGACTTTTCAAAGATAATTGCTAATGGCTCAGATATCTGCTCAGTCAGCTCCTTGAGTATTCTAGGATGCATTTCATCACGCCCTAGTGATTTAAAGACATCTACCTTGTCTAAGTAATTTTTTACTTATTTTTTCCCTATTTTAGATTCTGATCCCACTTCATTTTCACTGGCATTCACTATTTTAGACATCCACCAACCTTCTTGGTGAAAACTGAAACAAAGAAGTCATTAAGTAACTCTGCCATTTCCACATTTTTTGTTATTGTCTTCCCCCCTCATTGAGTAATGGGCCTACTCTGTCCTTGGTCTTCCTCTTGCTTCTAATTTATTTGTAGAATGTTTTCTTGTTTCCTTTTATGTCCCTAGCTAGTTTGATCTCGTTTTGTGCCTTGGCTTTTCTAATTTTGTCCCTACATACTTGTATTATTTGTTTATATTCATCCTTTGTAATTTGACCACGTTTCCACTTTTTGTAAGACTCTTTTTTGAATTTTAGATCATTGAAGATCTCCTGGTTAAGCCAGGTGGTCTCTTGCCATACTTCCTATCTTTCCTAGGCACAGATTGTGCCTCAGTTTCCCTGAGCGGTTAAAGCCAACACCTTCCAACTTGGGGATGCCTACACTTACTCACCTAAGCCCATAATTAGATACCTAAGTAAGTGGGGAGCCTGATTCTGATCTCAGTTCACCATGAAAATCCAGAGTTACTCACTGTAATCAATAGTTATTCCCAATATACACTGGTATAAATAAAATCAGAATCTGGCTCCTGATTTTTAGCTCACTTTAATTTACTGTGGAGATGTCGTAGGTGTCTCAAATTGAGACAGTAGTGGCTACTTTTGAAAAGTGACTTAGCCAGACCACATATGGAGTCAACTGCAGAGCCAGGATCAGAACCCAAGAGTTGCTGGGTCTTAGCCCTAGCATGTCACCACTTTTCAAAAGTTATCATTCCCAGCTCCAGCTATACAGAGGAAAAGGCACATGAGGATTTCTGTGAAATGCATGCTGGATCATATTGCCAATGGAACTACTCCTGATTACACCAGTAACGTGGGAGGAGAAGCCCAGTAAATGAGGCACATGCTCTTGGAGCACAGGCTCATGTAGATTTTCTTTTACAGCTGATAATTATTGGGCTTGGATAATCTGTGTAAAGTATGGGGCATAAAGGCACATGGCCAGATTCTGCTCTGTCACAACACTTGGCCCACAGGCAACACATATGTTGGGAGGGTTTGAAAAGGAGGAAGGGCTACTAGGCTCCCTCTTAACGCAGCAACGATTAACCATGTGTCCACGGAGAGCCTATGGAGGGGGGACAAAAGGGGCTCCAAGTAGAGTGCCCACCCAATGTAGGCAGGTGTGTGAGTGTGCGCAGAACACTGCCCCCTCACAGAGTGTGGTAGAGTGGGACAGGTGGGGCTCTAAGGGTAGGGTGACCATCCGTCCCGTTTTTAAAGGGACAGTCCTGTTTTTTGGGACTTTTTCTTATATAGGCACCTATTACTCACCCCCACCCCTGTCCCATTTTTTCCACAGTTGCTATCTGCAGGGCCGGCTCCAGGCACCAGCTTCTCAAGCAGGTGCTTGGGGTGGCCGCTCTGGAGAGGGGCGGCACGTCCAGGTATTCGGCGGCAATTCGGCGGAGGGTCCCTCACTCCGCCTGGGAGCGAAGGACCTCCCGCCGAATTGCAGCCGCAGATCGCGATCACGGCTTCTTTTTGTTTGTTTGTTTTGTTTGTGTTTTGGCTGCTTGGGGCGGCCAAAACCCTGGAGCCGGCCCTGGCTATCTGCTCACCCTATCTAAGGGGGAATATGGTATCCCCTCTCTGGGTGTTACGGGCGCACACAGGGATCAGGGCCTATCACCCCCTCAGGGTGGGGGAGAGGAGCCGATGGGGATCTGGGGGATACCGCCCCCTCAGGGTGTTTGCGGGGGTCTCGATGGACCGGGCCCTTCCCGCTGCCGGTACCTCACCAAGGAGGGACTCCGGAAGCCAGGCGCCACCGCGGGACCGAGCGAGCGAGAACGGAGCCCGCGCGCACCCTGACTGCTCTGCCGAGCCCGCCTGCCCGAGCGCCTGCCTCGCCACAGCGGCCCCGCCCCCTGCTCAGGCCGCGCCGGCCCAGGCCCCGGCCCCCGCTCCGTAGAGCCCCGTGCTCAGACCTCGCCCCCCCCCCCAACCTCCCGTGCTCAGACCTCGCCCCCCCCAGAGCCCCGTGCTCAGGCCGCTTCCCCATCCCCCCAACCCCCCGTGCTCAGACCTCGCCCCCCCGAGCCCCGTGCTCAGACC